>NC_142085.1:48601925-48896925 GCF_054644295.1 Miniopterus natalensis | reverse complement strand
GCAGACAACTTACACTGAAATGCCTTTAGGTTTTTCAGTACTATTTTTAATTCCTCACAGTAAAGCTACATTACCTTTTCTAATTTTCTCTTTTTTGGGGAACAGACTCTTTAGAGAGTATATGACTATATTCCCACAGGAAAATAGCAAGACCTTGATTTCAAATCAGAAGTAATCTACATTTAAAGAAGAGCAAATGAGCATCACAGCTGCATTTCGTATGTTCCTTCCTATCAGCTTCTCTCATTTTCTTTCTTCTTTCAGCTTCTAAATTTTTATTTGCTTTTCCCTCTTCTTTAAAATTTATTCCATCTCATTAGCCTTGAACCCTCAGAGTTCTCCAAGGTATTTTGGCCCTATATTCTCTTACATGCTTAATGTTATAAAGATATTTAATTGAGTGGCAGTCAATTTAAAAAGACATGAAAAGGATATGCTTCCTTTTGTTTTTTATGAGGCCAGTGATGACTCATAAAATAAATGACAGCAAATTGGTCTGGCTGTGCTTTTACTATCAGTGCTTGATTCTGATGCTGGTAATGAGCCAAAAAAACGGATTGAAGTTCTAGAAAGATGTATACAAGAGACAGCAATGCATTTCAAACTTGCACACCTTCTGGTGGTTCCCTCTTACCTCCCCCCCTCCCCAATCCTGGATACTGTATTTATCACTGTGAGATAACAAGTAGCATATTGATTTATTTGCTCACTAAGAATGTGTTGTAATATGGAAGTGGACCTACTCAACATCATTGCCTTAAAATCCACTGTTGCAGATAAATTCATTTGTTAAAACTGTTAACATGAAAAATGGGCTCAATTGTTAATACACTTACTGTTGTGATTTTGAAGTGAGTAGGTATGCAACCAATCACATGTATTTCTGGAATTTGCTAGTAAAAACTACTCTCCCTTTATGATTCAGTTGAAGATATTTGCTAGGAAAAATATAATAGAAAAGTTATATCATTTTCTGTATGATAAAATCAGGGTACTGTACTGTAGTAGGTCAGAAAACAAAAGGAGTGGATGTTAATCCGAGTTTGATTTCTAGCTAGCTTTCTGACTTTGAACAGCTCCCTCAGTATTGCTCTCTAGTCTGTCTTCCGCGCAGTTGTGAGGTAGGAGGAAATCTATTCTGCCTTAAAATTCTATTACAGAATTTGGAAACCACTAAACCTTTCTGTGAGTCTGATTTAGGAAAGGGATGGTAAAGTTTTAGCTGGTAAAGTTTATAAGTGAAAAACAGTATTTAAGCATACTTGTACATGTTAATTGAGCTATTTTTTACTGAGATGTGCAAGTTCAAAGTTCATACCTGTTTTTATCTCTATAGCTAGTGGCAAAAAGCAGTTTCTGGAGACTGCCTCTGCTTTATCTACCTTCATCACTTGATAGCTGTGGAACGTGGGCCTGCTCCTTAATGTCTTTGTGCTCAGTTTACTCACCTGTCAATAGGGAATAATAGCAGTGCCCATAACATAGGGAAAGTATGAGGATTGAGTGAGGTGATTCACATAAGCCCTTAGCAAATGACTAGACAGTTACATGTTCTTGATATATGTGTGAACTTTTACTGTCAATCTGCTGTCACTAGCTATCTCAGACTATTATCACTCCATGTTTTATTAGTGTATAAATAGGCTCCTAGTTTTAAAGTCTCTCCTTTAAAAATCTATTCTATCCATTTCTCCCAGGTTAGACTGCCCCAAACACAATTCTCACAATTTCCCTCCCCTGGTAAAAACTGCACCAACTGATTTTAATGAACCACATGCCCAGTAGAATTAAGTATAAACTAGCCTGGCATTCAAGGTGCTCATTAATATATTGGTTGAATTTATCTTCAAGCTCTATTCTATAACTTCCTCACATATAAATGTACTGGCTGAATGGGAACTCCCAAACGTTCCTGAGAACAAGTGCTCTGCTCACCCATGTTAAGCAATTAAAAGCAGAGGCTGTGATTAGTCTATAGCCCAGATTCAATCCCGGGCCTGGCATATAGGGAACATGAAATGCTTGTTGAAATGAACTGCCTCTAATCATACTGTTTTCCTCCCAGAAGACTTCCCTTCTTATCTTTACCTATATAACATCTATTTTTCAAGGTCTCATCCAAATATTGTTAGTTGCCACCATTCATAAGCTACCTACTTCCTCTCATAGCACTGTCATATGTCTATCTTGTGGCATTTATAGTCTGCTGTGATTATGTTTATTTTTGTCCTCATACCCTAATTTTTAAATGGCATTGAGAGCAGAATACTTGCCTTATTCAATGTTATTTCCTACAATGCCTAGCACTTTTCTGAAACCATGTTAGCTACCAGTGGCTAGTTGTTGACTGAATGAGTATGACTAACAAAATAATATTATCCATTGTTTGGTCATTATTAAAAAACAAAAACACAAAGACCATCCTATTTCCACAGCCTCAAATCCACATTCCTGCCAGTCTCTCCATGTCTAATCACATTCCCTCTATCTAACGGGACTTTTGGAAGCTGCCGAAGCCACACTGGCCTTCTCATTATTCCATTGACATGCCCTATTTAGTCTTACTCCTGTCCCTTCGCTGATGTTTTCTTTGCCTGAGTGCAATCATGTCTGATTTTCAGCTATTTAAGCCTTACCTCAGGTCCCGTCTCGGTTCTCAAAATCTCAGTGGAGCACCCCGTGATGACTTCTGCAATGTTTCTTCTCTTTCACTGATGAAAAGAGAAATGAATGCATTTAATTTAGCACTTAATCACACAATTTAATCATACAAAACCCCCAGAACAATGAAACAGGCAGAGAATTTAAAAATGCTGTGTGGAAACCTGAGAGGGGTTATTTCCATATTAACCCATTCTCTGACATTTCTTTTTCCTTCCTCCTTGGGTTAACCTTATATTATCTATACGGCTATCATTTTTGACTGCTTGCGTAGGGAAAGGGAAAATACTTAGGCTTTCTCGCCACCTTCTCACAGCAGAAGATCGCAGTTATGTAAACATGATATAGCACAGTCATAACAGATGCCCTGTTAGCTGACTGATGTCTGACCCATGTTGGCTGAGAGCCACTATTATCCTGGCTCCTAGAAGACTGGCCCAGGACTTTCAGAGGAGCAGGTTTGCGGGGTTTGCGGTCTGTCCCGTGGGGTGTAGTGTGCCCCCCGTGTGTGCCCGGCTGGCCACCACCAGGATGATGGTTTGTTTCTCTGTATGTCATCCTGGCCATCAGCTGAATAAAGTAAATGTCTCATGCTCCTTCTGCCCCACGATCTTTTTCGGATTGTCTGGATCTAGAGTGAACCTCCTTGGCCCTGAGTGGCCACTACAGTTGGCGTAGTCCTCACCACAGTCCTCTGGCATCACAGCTTGTTTGTAAGATATTTAAGCAATTGAATCTCCTCTAGCAAATAGCATGACTTTGCACATGATATGTGCTGGTTATATTTTAATTCAATAGAAAAATATGGTTTAAATTTGTATCTAAATTTTTCGTGTCTTTTAACTCAATTATTAGATCCTTGGGGACAGAGGCCAAATCTGAAACTCGTTTCAGGTTTCTCATATCAGCAAGCATAATGCTGATCACACTGGAGATTTTTCAACACATGAACAATATTCATTTTAGATGGGACCTACCTGCCAAAATGGCCTAGTTCACTTTAGATTTATTTCATAATACATGGCACTCTAACTTCATTCCATTTTTCCTGGTCTATTGGTTCTAAGTTACTGTCATACTTACAGTTTTTTCTCAGTCTATTGCCTTTAATTTACTGTCATACTTACTGGAATTCTCAGTAACTAGGGCAACTAAAGCTATATCTTTGGAGAAGACTTACACAGATACATCTTAGGGTAGGTACACAGGGGGGGATAGGATTTGCTCTCTATACTACCTTCATATTGTTTCCACCTTTTGACTAAAGTTGAAAATAACCACTTCACAACCACCTTGTGAAATATGTGTTGAATGGCCTATAATATAAACAGCAATGTGCTAGACCCTTTATTTATACCATCTAATTTTATCTTTTCAAGGAACCTATGTAGTTGATGGTACAAGCTATTTTTATAGATATGAAAAATAAAGCTAAGAAAGAAGTAATTTACTTGTATTTATTCTTTTTTATTTTATCATCACCAGAGGATATGTTTTTATTGATTTTAGAGAGAGAGAAAGAGAAACATCAATGTGAGAGAGAAACATCGGTTGGTTGCTTCCTATATATTCCCCAACAGGGTATCGAACCCAAAACCTAGGTATGTGTCCTGATGGGAATTTAACCTGCGACCTTTCAGTGCATGGAATGATGCCCAACAAACTGAGCCACACCGACCAGAGCCCAGCAATCTATATTTTAACAAACACGCAAAAAATTTTATTTGGAAAAATTTTGAGATAAGAACTGGTTAAGATAATAATAACAATAACAGAAACAACAATAACAACTACACAAAACATGGATCAATAATACCACACTGTCCACCAGTTACTGCACCAACTTACCATTTGCCAGACACTCTTTTGTTAACCATTTCTAACATATTTTGTTATTTAATCCTCACAACCACCTTATGAAGTATATATTATTATCACCTCCCTTTTATGTGAGGAGAGAACTAGGGTCAGAGAGGTCACATAGTAAGTTCTGGGAATAGTCTGACTCTAAAGCCCATGCCCACAACTCTAGGAAAGAGGCAGCCAAATGAAAGGAAATCCAAAGAGACTGCTTCCACAGAGCCCAAAGCAGGAGAGCACAGCAAGGGCTGCTGATACCATGGCACAGAGTTAAAGTAGGAGAGGTAATAAGAAACGCTCCCTGACTGGGAAATGAGGTCATTGCTGACCTTAGCAAAATTTGCCTTGATTAAGAAGATGGTGTCCTAGGGCAGAATTTAGAATGTTAAACAATGAATGGAAGATGTTAAAAATTAAGAGCTTAAATCCTCATTTTATAAGTTTCCAACAAAAAGTAAGGGAATAAGGAAGGATTCTAGGGGAGGATGCAAATTTGACCAGCATTTTTTTTTTTCTTTAAATATGGAATAGTCATGAAAATATTGAGGGGAAGGAACAATGAAGAAAGAGGGGTGTATAAGGATGAGAAAAAGTAAAATTAGTGGGACAGCTTTGGAGAAGATAGGATCCACGATTAATTCTGTATAAAAGCACTTATTTTGGGGGGATATCAGGGAGCACAGCAGTGGACACAGATATCGGGACCTGGGTGGTGTGCAGTGGGCATTTTTATGTGTAGGGAGATGCAAAGGTAAAGTAGCTCATATGTGATGGATTCTACTTTTTGTGTTGGGAAAATTAATCAGGACCTTCACATAACCTGATGAAGATTTAGAAGCGCTACTATGAGAAAATAAAAAATGAATTGACTTGAAGTATATAAAGGAATTGCTATGGGGTTAAAAACCCAGCCGAGAAGAAGGACCGCGTATATTCTGGCAGGTTCGGTAGATATAACTGTACGGTTTTGTTCTGCGGAAGCAGAGAGGTGAACACCAGGGTTGGGTTCATCTTAGCTTATGGGTTTAGTAAAACAAGTGGTGTGGGGCAACAGTGAAATGTACCTGAGGTGTTGACGGTAGGCTTGGTGAAAGGAAGGACTCTGGGGCTGCAAGCTGAGGGGAGACAGTGAGGCTAGTAGAGGCTGGTAGACATGGAGAAAAGGGTGACCAAGGAGTTGGGCTTGAGAAAGATGGTAAAATAGTAAATGAACTGGAGAAGTAGCCTGTTGTGTACTGGAAAAGGGAATGAGTGAGACCTAATGTCTCTTAGTGTACATGGCAGCAACATAAAGGAAACGTGATATTTTTTATCTCCTTTAATCCACTCTATTTTTGCTCTCTCTCTTTAGGAAGTCTGATGACCTAGTGTTTAAGGACAAAGTCTAACTTTGGCCTTGTGCTTTTCTCTCAGTTGCTGTGAGATTTATGATGACCTGGCCTTTGGTTCCTGAGTCTTCATCACTATCAATTCTGCTATAAATTCCTCAGTTAAATTAGGACAGAGGTATTTATTCCTCTAATTTCTGGAATGATGACTTCAATGTGTGGGCCAGGCATCAGGATCACCTGGGAGGCATGTGAAAAATTTAGATTTCTGGCCTTTACAATGGGGCTACTTAATCAGAATTTCTGTTGGGGCTAGACTCGAAAATATCTGTATTTTTTAATAAGTTCCACAGGAGATTCTGACTCACATGGCTTTCTTAGCAGATGGCAGTTTCAATAAGGCAGAGTTTATTAGGTTTTCCTTCTTTATTTACCAGTTCATACTCAGTATGTTTTTGCTGTTGACACCTATTCGTGGAGCAATAATTGTGCTGCTGATGGGCTTTGAGACTGGGGTTGAGAGGCAAGAAAGCAACATTTTTATCTTGAAATTGGTACATTTCCTAATTTCTCCCATACACAATCCCTCTTAAATACACACCATATCTCCACCCACTTTTAATATTAACACCTAATGCATTTGTAAAAAAACCACATGAGAGGTCAAAGTGGAAAAGAATTATAAGACTAAGAAACTTGACAGAACAACTCCAAACAGTAGTAATGATTACAAGTAAGAGGTGTTTTTGTGATATGGTAGGTGTAGGGAATGGGTAGGCAAGTAGGAGTTTTAACTCAGAAAGACATAGACTTATGTTGGTGGTGACCACAGATGTACTACTCTTCTTTTAGCTAATATCTGGTAGATGCCCACATATTTGAAACCTACTGCCATGGTTATACTTTGCTTTTTTTTGGTATTCCTGCAATCAATTAATAATCAATATTTTCTCTTGCCACTGAACTCTTATGTTGTCATATCTCCCACATTGAAAAATTTCAGTTTACGAACAAGAAGAAATCTTATTTTTGGTATCCTGGAACCTAAAATCGAGCAGAGCATGTATTATTTTCTTCAGTATCTGCTGACAGTTTTCAAGGAACAAAGGCACAGTGCTGATTTAAAATCTCCCCTCGGTGACATGGAAGACAGGCCTCTGTATATTGAAGTTATGAATCATACAACAAATGAACACACTCATGGATAAAAAAAACTCATCCCTTGGTAATATTCTACATGGTGGTAGCCTAATCCATAAACAATGGAAATATTTTTAGAAGTATATTTTTTGAGAAGGAAAGCTATCTCAGATATACTTTCTTCATATTTGCAAATTATGCTTTTATTATATCTTTATTAATGATTTCAGTTTAACCTCTACACCTTTAAGTTTTCTTTCTCTCTCTCTGCACTCTTTCTCTTTTTCCCACCCCCACACTCCTTTCTCAGTGAGGTAAGTTTATCAGCATGTCTGTTTTTTCATGTTGGAAATCTTACTACAGAAATACATTGCTAGACTAAGGATGGAAACACTCAAAACTGCATAATCTGAATACGATTTAGAATATGCTTTTTTTGATGAAGATTAAATGTCTAGCTGTCAAAGATATGTAAGTTATCCTTCACGTAATAGGAATTCATGAATGCAGTTTCAGCGTGGACCCTGCAACACTCCCCTACGCTCCTGAAGTGAGCCACCATTGTCTTGCTCCTCCTGCTTCTAGTCCTAGCGCTCAGGCGCATGGCCCGTCTATGTTCAGGCTGTACTGAAAAGTGACAGCAGATGCGACCAATCCAGTATGTTATTTTGAAATTAGTAGTCCTGAAAATACACTTTCAATGTGATACATTCCCTGGCAGAAAACTTCAATGCCTTTGACATGCTTATAAAATTAAATCAACATTCCTTCATTCATCATTGTATGTCTTCATCCACAGTCTGTTCTTTACCTATTTTTCCAGCCTTGTTTCTACTTATTTCCTACACATAGCTTTTACTCTGGCTTTCTTGATGTTGCTAGAGTAGACCTTTTACTTTTTTATTTATTATATTCTCCCTGAAATATCTTTCATCTCTAATTCATTTATGAAAGTCCTACTCATTTTCTAAGGTTAAATTAAATTCTACTTCTTCCACCAGTTTTTCCTAATGATTCTTGTAAGAAGTTATCAGCCTTATATGAATGTCTATAGTTTTATGTTTTACTCATTTGGTATTCACAGATATTGCTGTAGCTATTTTGCAACATAGCATATTTGCTTAACCAGATACCAAACCCTGGATAGGAGATACTGTTTCTTATATTACTTTGTATAGCAAACAGAGGTTTGGGTCTAATAGGTACATGGGAAGTACTTTTTAATGAAAAGTAAAGGTTAATACGTCAAAGTCAGATACCTCCATGAGATAGCGAATATTAATTTTTGAGATAATAATCATCCTTAAAGAGTGAGTTGAAATTTACTCACCTCTAAGACCGTATACATGGTGTCCATATAATCTCAGCAGGGTATATATGCCTTCCAAAACTATTTCCAACCATCATACCATAAGATTTAAATAGACTTCACAAAAGAAAGTAATTACTTTCTTGATGCATATAGAAAGCAATTCTAGAATGCCTTAGGAATCACCACTTACTAGACCTTAACCTGAGCTTATAGCATAACCACCCTGGAGTTATGCTTAATCAAACCCAGCTAAATCCAGTAAGGTCAAGCTGTAGTGGACATGAAATGATGAAGAATGAATATGTTACTATAGCAAAAACCGAGTACAGCAGTAAATGAGATATTGTGTCTAGTGGAGAAGAAAGACATTATTAAGCAGGGAATTATCAATGATCTTTGTGTTTTGAGGAAATGAAATAGTTCCACAAGTGTGTCTAGTAGGTGGCGTTATTCTGGGGGAAAAGGAAGGGCTTCTGGGGTGACTGCTTTTTATATACAGATCAATTTAATTTAGCTTTTAGTGTATCCCACACCAACTTCTGTTAGGGAAGAGGTGCAACTTTTGGAAACTATATCCCAGGAAAATCAGATGCTATATTCAAAATGAAAAGCAATTGCTGTTTTTACCTCATGTAGTAGTTCTACACAGTTATATATTACTTTAATGAAGGACTGATGTATCTAGTTCTGTATTTTCACTTAATATCAATTTTCCTGTAGCTTCTGTACAACAGGTGAGCTCTCTAGGCACAAGCTTATTCTGTAGTAATACAGAGTATTTCTCTTGAGTTATAGAATCAGAGACTAGATTGGTGTAGTCCCTGAGATGACCCAGCCCTACAACTTCATTTTGCAAACAAAGCAACTGGGGTCTACAGAAGCACGATTACTTTCCTAAGGTTCCCATTAGATTTTGGGAAGGATCAGGGATGAAGGTTAGGTATCCTGATTTCTAGATCACACTGCCTACAACATTGAAAAAAATGTTTTCCTGATATAATTTTCTTTGGATGAATTTTAAGAAAAAAGTTGATTATAATGTTGTAAATTCTTGTGGTTCAACTTAGAGAGGCAAGGGGTAAATTTTGGAGGCTGGACTTTTTTTTTAACTGTAGAGCAAAGGGATTATTAATGTATCTACCAAATATTCCTACATTTTCCTACCAATGTTGGTCATATTATACATTTTTATTCATAGTATTTTTTAGTTTATAATTATGTAATTATTTTATAATTACTCAATTAACATATATTTTTTGTATGTCTTTCTGTTTAGGCTTCATTAAGGCAGAGACAATGTATCCCCAGTAACTGGCACAGTACTTGACACATGGTAAGTACTCAATACATTTTTGTAGGATTCATGAACAATATTTCATCCATCCCAGACAAGTAGAATGATCATGCTTTGTTAAATGGTGTAATGATGTCCTATGCTAAATGATTGCTTGTTGCTAAACTGTTAACAGAATATATTAGCTTTCATAGAATCCAAAGGAAATTGATTAATCACCCACTTTCAGCAGATTTTCATTAATAGATCACATAATATAATACTAAAATCAGCATTAATGATAATTAAAGACAAAATAAAATACAGACAAAATTATTATATTAAAATTATTTTATTTAAGAAGAAAATAAGGGTGCACAGTGACTCATGAAATGAAAATTCATTCAAGTGGAATTAATAGAATTTCTAATAAAAGATTTCAAAATTATTTGAATGACTAATACTTAAGAGATGGGAAACTAAAAAGGCCTCTAATTTACTATCTTGATATATAGAAGAAATATCTGTTAGATTAGGATAGCCTAACTCTTAAAAGGTGTGTTACTGAGTCATATTAAAAAAAAGTTTTAAGGAGAATAATATAGGTCCCAGATACTTATTTTGCCAAACTATTGGGGACTCTCAGGCTAAAAGGATAAGAGAAAAGGGGGCACCTATATACAGCTTAGTACCTGCATTCAGAGTCCTGATGTGTGGGAGTTACCAGCTTGCCAAATGATCGCCACTGTGCTTTGTTTCACTTCTCTAAGTGATTACCCTGGGCTGTTTAACACAATGGTGTCAGGCGCTCCGGCATCCAAAATTATCTAAACATATAGTAAAACTTCAACCAAGCAGAATGTTTTATAATTAAATAAAAGTTATGCATGTATACCTATGATTGTAAAAGAGCCATGTCTTGCAGGAGTTTCTGATGATGTCACCAACACAAAACATTGCTCTTTCCCGCTTAATTGATAAGTGACTTAAGAAATAAAACAAAAGAGTAAATATGTGAGCCAAAATATCACCTTCATCACTGCTAGAGGCCAGGAGGCAGATAGTGTCTTTAGGTCCGGTAGCCAATTGTGCTAGCTGGATCCCAGAATTAGGAAGGCTTCATTGATTTACAGAAAGCACTGGAGCTTGGGGCAAGTCTCCTTTCATCACACTCACCTGACTTGGCTCCTGCATAACTTCTGCTTGAAAGAGCAAAGGAGGACTACTCCAGTCACTGCAGGAGGCTGGCTTCAAAAGAGAACAGGATGTTGGAGGATGTCTAGTTATTCTTCCTGCGTTTTCAGTCAGAAAAGTCATTCCATCTTCCTGGGAAGAAAGTGACTAACAACAACAACAAAAAGATGCCAGAAGTAGATTAACTGAGCTTTCTAAACACAAAGAAAATGAAGAGTAGAGAGAATCTTGTTTAATTATGCGTGTTGAAATGTCTTTAGTTGCAATATACTGTCCCCCAAAAGCAGGGACAAAATTGGATCTCACATCTTCTGCTTTCAGGAATAAAAAGACCTCCATAAGAAGTGAACAGTAAAAACAATTTTGGGCAAGGACCTTATTTTGATGTGGACAATAGGACTAGGAATATTTCTATAAAAGAACATTGAACTATTGAAAATCAATTGAAGGTCACAAAAGAGGCAACTTAATTCACTTTTAAAAAGAAGGGGTATATTTAAAATCTGTTCATCTAATTTTTAGAGTTGTTACTTTATCATAAAACACTTACAGGTTCATTGTAAAATTTTAGAAAGTAGAACAGATGAAAGATGAAAGGAACTTTCTTATCCATACTTCTCAGAAGCAATTTCTCTTCGCATGTTCATCTGTTTCTTTACTTGTGTTTTTATATTAAATTTTCACATTTAGGTCATGCAGACTATGCAGTTTTAGGACATGAGAAATTTACATGCATCTCAGTCTGGATGTGCGGTTTACTAAAAAGGTTTAAATGAAGAGACTTTCATGAAGGTACTCCGTACAGAAGTGTGGTTAGGATTAAAGAACGAACAGGGCACTGGGGGGCTAGCAATGACAGGACACTGCAAGGCTCACGGGGCAAAAGAAAGACCGTGTTTCTCTGGAGCTCAGTGGGAACTGAACTGGTCAACCTTTCAGAGGACACACTAGAGAAGGGCATGGAAGAGAACACATCTGGCAGGGTGAGGAGCACGTGGAAAATAATCAGCACACCAGTTATTGAAAATTGCTTTTAATAGAATTTTAGGGCCATATTACATTTCAATATAACCATACTACATATTACAGCCACTACCTTTTGATCAAAGACTGTGTCCAATGAAGTTTTTGCCATTATAAATAACACCAAAATGCACATTTTTCATTTCTACAGTTATCTTAGAGTAAATTCTTAGGAGTTGAGTTATTACGTTAAAAAGTACAAATGTTCTTAGGCCTCTTAAAACTTGCTGACAAGGTTTTAAAGCTACACATATTATCCTTCCATCAGCAATGCAAGAGTGTGCTTATTTTATTGCACATTGCAGAGCACTGCATATTCCCATAAAAGTTATTTCTTGTTTTGATGAGAATTTTTCCACAAAATCACATTTTCCACAAAAATCTCATCTGCATATTTTTGAAAGAATATTTAAAACTGCCTCCCTTTAATTTTGTTACAAATGTTTTTCCATCTGCTTTTTGAATTTTTTAAATTATGTCTGCAATGTGAGGTAATAATAGTGTGTTCTTGCTCCTGGCTGCTCTGCTGGGCCAGCATCATTGATTTAGTAACAATGTCTCTCCAGTGCTGATCTGGGCTCCTTCCTTATCATTTAGCACCTTATTACAGACACTGATGTGTGTTTTCTGAGCTATCTGGCTTATTTCATATTGCAGTCACTCTTTTTTACTTACCATTGCTTAAGTCCTCCCCATTTCCTCCACTGCCCATTCTCTGACTCAAAGAGCTAAAAAAAAGGTCTCAATATCCTTATGAGTTGGAGAGGACAAGAACCTGGATGGCCACACCCATACTGTTTCCTGAGTCTTGGCTCTGTCTGCTTTCTCTTTGCCATATTTCCAGTACCCAGAAAAATATCTGTAACAAAGCAAGCACGCAATATTTGTTCAATCAATGAATAAATGACTCTTTATATCTAACATTAAACTTTGGCATTTTTCTCAAATATACACATATTTTGGTTAAGACTTTTAAAATGCCTTTTGGTTTTTTTATTCACTTAAACATACATTACATATCTCTATATGCAATTAACAAAAATTAGCTCATGTTTTATAAGTTGGTTTTTTCCCTCCATCATTATCAAGACTTGAATGTTTTAGTGTATCAATGAAAAAAACCTATGCAATTATCTTAATGATTATATATATAACAATTCTATTCCACTTTAACAATTTCTTAATTTTTTGAAGGGTGATTATTTATAATTTTTCAATATTGCAAACCATGCTATTTTGAATAAACTTTATATGCATCTTTGCACTTGTTGGGAATTTGTGGGGATAAATTTCTAGATTTAAAATGCTGTGATGAAGATTATGCACAGTTTAAATTATAATACATTTTCCCAGACTATTCTCCAGAAAGTTTATATAAGTTTGTTTTCTCACTAACAGTAATCTGAGTTTCCTTTCCCTCACATTCTTGGTAACTGGAGGTATCTTTCAATTTTTCAGTTTTGCCAATCTGATAGGTGAAAAAAAAATCTATCTTATTTTTTATTTTATTTGCATTTCTCTACATGTCAGGGAAGCTGAATACTTTTCATGCACTTAGCAGATATTTGTAATTTTTCTTTTCTTAAAGTACTTTAGTTTCTATTTGCTATTCATCACTTTCTCAGTAATTTTTTAAGAATTTTAAAAAACAATTATGCATAATAACTTTTAAATATATGTTGAATGTTGTAAACATTTTCTCAAGTTTTATTTTTTTCTTTAAATCTTTTATTCCATAAAAATAGCACGTAAGGAAGCACAAGCACCCACATGGAGAGGCCATATGTACATTATGACTGGTAGTCCCAGCTGAGGTCCCAACCTGCAACAGGCATCAGCCACAAGTCATATGAATGAAGAAGCCTTCAGATGATTCCGGCCCTGAGCCATTAAACCATCCTCAGCAGCTGAGTCCTCCCAGCTGAGACCCCAAACATCATGTGATAGAAACAAGCCACTCTGATAGTCCCATATCCACATTCCTAACCCACAGAGCGTGTGGGCGTGACAAGTGTTTCTTGTTTTACCTACTATGTTTAGGGTAGCTTATTCCGAAGCAATAGTGGCTGGGGTAATAGTTTTTCATATTTTCACCCATATCTATATTTCCAGTCACCATCTGCCACTACCCTCCCTCTAAGGAGCAGGTCAGTGTGCCATACATATCCCCAAGCCATTTTATTTTCAAAGAAAATGCTCTCACTCAAATTCTCTTCAAAGAACATAGCACGGCACCTTTTACTGGACCTTCAACAGCTGAAGGAATTAAGAAGAGGCTCACTTTTCTCAAACTGAGTTAATTAGATACAATTCACCTGGGAATTTAGAATTGGGGTAATGAGAGACTGAATTAAGTGTCATTAGAGTAGAAAATAAGAAATATATGGAAATATAGTTCAGTTATAAATAACAGAGGTCCTGAAACTTCTTTAGTTGCCAAACTCTTTTTGTTCTAGATGTTTAGTTTTCTTTGGATTTAACAGCATATGTGTAATTAAAATACTATAGCTCACTTGCACTGACTTACGGTATTACTGTTTTCTTGCTACTATCTTGCAAAACAGTCAGGACATAAGTTTATAAAGTTTTCTGATGACAGACAACCATCTTCTATTCTCCACAAGAAGGAGAGGAAAAAGTGAGTCTCATTTGAATGAATGAGAAGATTTTGTAAAATAAGTAAAAAGTAATAAAGTATCAATGGAGAGCTAAACATCTAGAAGAGAAAGACATGTATAGATATAAAATAGTAAGGAAAATTGTATTTCAGGGAGCATAAAAATAAGCAAGGTTCATAGTGAAGGGGAAATTAGGAGAGTATGCATAACCTGAAATAGAAACATAAAGAAAAATACGTTAGGATTGGTTTTCTGAAGCATCCAACTATGAGCTAGCTAGGTGACAATTCCTTTCCATACTGCAGTGAAAAATGCACAGCAAGAGATATGACTTTTCAGTTTCCTTAAAATATTTACCATTTAAAAATGGAATATGTAAGGGAATTTATTCTATTTAAAAGAAAAATAGAATTTTAAATACGGCATCTTGAAGCTAGATTTGAAATATTAATAACCTGATTTACATTCTACCTCTCTGGAAAAATGTAAGCAACAAAATTTCCATGAGGCCCCAGAGGTTTGAAATTAGCTTAGAAAACTACTAAGGCATGACACAGTACCACAGTCTTTGAAGACTGTAAGCACCAAGATAGGAAGGAGAAGGCTCCTGATCTTAAAGGAAATTATGAAAAGAAATTGGAGAAAATTAAGCAAAGGGAACTTTATCCTACCATCCAAAAAACTGCTCAACAGTGACAAGGAAACAGAGCCCCAAGGAAGTGTTAAAATCTTGATGACATGAATAATTTTAACTAGTCTGCAACTCACTGAATAATCTCTTTAAAAATCATGCAGAAAAAATACTGCCTAAGCTTTGTGAGAGAAGCACCATGGAGCCAGTCTCATTTTTCTCTGACTTGTGGCATTCATAATACATTAGGTTCAGATATATTGTGCACTTATTACCGTTGTATCTGGAAAATATGAATACATAGCACATGGGGAAAGCAAGAGTATCGATCATTTAAAAACTGAAGGGCTGAAAGACAACTATATGACCCAACTTGCTCGTTTCAGATTAAATAGCACTATCCAACCAAAGGAACTAAATTAAAACAGAAAAATTGTTGAAAATCCTAATACCTGAGAATGAGTGACTCATTGAAGGTATTATAGTTAAATTATGGTGAAGCTAAGGCTGGGACCCATGTTTCTGACAGAAAATCGAGTTCTCTTTCTATTTATACTTGGCCAATAACAGCTTCTGTTAACTGTTTATAAACTGGAGGCCAGACACAGCTTAGGCTTTCTATCTTCCTAATATTAATATATCTAACACAGCAAGTCTCCACGGACTGAGCTTCTTAGCATGGCTTAGAGCAGGAACTGGAAACTCAAATGATCCTGGGACTAGAGTGGTAATATAAGTTAGCAAAGCACATAGATGCTTCTATATTAAATGAGTAGAAATAATTCTCATTTTCCATTAAGAAATATATACATGTCATTTAAAAATATATATGTTTTTATTGATTTCAGAGAGAGGAAGGGAGAGGAAGAGAGAGAGGAAACATCAATGATGCGAGAGAGTCACTGACTGGCTGCCTCCTGCATACCCCCCACTGGGGATCCAGTCCACAACCCCAGCATGTGCCCTGACAAGAAATCAAACCTTGACCTCCTGGTTCATAAGTTGACGCTCAACCACTGAGCCACACTGGCTGGACATACATGCCACTTTCAAAACTTGTCATCATGATGACTGTCTTTTGCTTTACTATTTTTTATTAGATTCATTCAATTATGAAACAAACATTTAAGGCAAAGACAAGCATGATATGTTTGAGTAACAGCAAAAAGTGATGTGGCCAGAGTAGGGTAAGCAAGGCAAAGAGTAATAGGAGATGATATCTAGAGAATGACAGATGCAAGATTATGTATTTTACCTAGTGGATGGTAGGGATTTTTATTTTATCTAATTTTATTTTATTCTGTATATGTTAATCTGTACATAACTAAGGTGATCAGCTATCTCAGTTTGCCAGAGATGGAGGGAGTTCATGGGACATGAGACTTCCATGTTTAATCTGAGTAAATCTCAGGAAAATTGAGATGAGTTGGTTAAACTAGTGATAAGAAGTCATCAGATGATTTTAAGCAAGGGGCATTATATGATGTGGTTTAACTTTTATAAAGGTCACTGTGGTGGAGAACTGACTAAGAAGGTGAGAGTAGAAGCAGTAAGGCTTGTTAGGTAACTATTATTGCTGTAGTAAGTGACAGATGATGGTAGCCTTTCCTAAATGTAGTCAGATTCAAACAGCTATCTTGAGAGGAGTGTCAGTAGACTTGTTGAGAGATTATATATCAGAAATGAGGAAAAGAGTAAAGTCAAGAATGAACAACCATGGATAAGCATGATTCTTTTTACTGAGATGGAGAAAACTAGATCAATTTTGAAGAAGAAATTCAAGATTTGGGATTCAAACATTTGTGCTGGAAAGCCTAATCTGTACTCAAGTGGAGATACTGAATTGGTCTGGGTCATATGAGTGCAGAGTTCAGGGTAATGTTTGAGGCTACAGAATTCTGAGAGTCATCCATTTATAGAGGAATTTTTAAAGCCTATGGCATGAAGATGGTCAAAGGAGACACGAGACATGAGAAATGAGATACAGGACATTGAATATGGATGGGAAATGAAGCGATAGGATGTAGATAAAATGAGGAGCACCCTTCGAAGAAGCCTGGAAAGGGTCAAGAAGTTAGGATGAAAACCATGAAAATGTGGGGTCATGGAAACCAACAGAAGAAAGTATTACAAAGATTACTAAGTAACTTTTCAAATGCTGTTGAGATGTCTAGTTAAAGTAACAACAGAAAGCTGATTTTTGACTTTACCAACATGGAACTTATTGGTGAGTTTGACCAGAATGTTTTCCGTGGAGTAAAGGGAATAATCTGATGGAAAGGACTTTGAAAAGGGAATAAAAAGAGAAGGCTAAGAAACTTATGTACATCAACTAGTTGGAATTTTGCTATGAAAGAGAAATGAGGCAGTAGCTTGATGTGGGGTGTAAAAACAGTGGAGTGTTTTACAGAAGGAATATATTACTGCATGTTTGCATGCTGATAAGAATAAGCCAGTTGAGAGGGAAAAACCAATAGTGCAGAAGGGTGCAGAGTCTTTCAGAATGCAAAAAGAAAATGGGATTCAGAACATAAGTGGAGGGTTGAGCATAAATAGAAACCTGGCATTTTATCTGTTTTAGCTTCAAGGAAGGCAGAGGACATGGTACAGATGCAGGGAGGTTGAGTACAGGAAATAGATCTATACTAGAAGAAAAGGAAGAGCACAGGCGCAGATATAAACGGCAGGAGCCACTTGACCTTACGGTGGGGAGTCCAGGAGCAGTGAAAGCACCAGGACACATTTTATTAGCACGTGGAAAAAGGCAGCTGCTATGTTTTTTTTTCATCTGTTGCGTGAACTTCTGATATTTCAAGAGAAACTTGAAATGTAGGCTTTAATAGAAGGTCTCCCAAGGTTTAAATGTTGACTTAAATTATATAAAACAAAGCAATCAATAGCAACCATGACAAAAGAACTATGTAGGATAAGCAATTAACGTCTGACAACCAAATCTAAGCTAGGGGCCCTGTTTGATAGCTTCTGCTCTGGAGGCTTAAAACCTGGCCTTACACCTGAAAGGGAAATTGGCATTTGTTCGCTGCTTCAGAGGAACCAGAAATCGGGCAAAAAGCAGTACATACAAACCTGCACTCTTACTTCCAGGCTAAGGGGGACATTTGGTTTCCTTGGGAATCCCTAGTTTCCTGGGGATGTGCCTGAGTATCTGAGAGGGATTTGTGTGGAAGCTGTGGGTAATCCACATATCTTGACCACACTCTCTAGGGAGATTTCATTTTATTCACCAATGGGCAAATGGGAAACACAAACAAAGCAAACAGAAACATTTTAAGTGATGAAAGAGAATAGAAGAAGGATCCAGAGAACCGGGAGGAAAGTAATGTCCAAAACAACTACAACCTGGGACCCAAATAATCTTTTAAAAATCTGCTCATATTATTAAAAATCATTAATAATTATAAAATGATAATAGTAGCTGCCAAAATTTTTTTGGTAGAGGCTGTTCTAATACTTAATAGGTAATAACATTTAGAACTCACATCAACCCTGCAAAAAAATTATTATATATGTTACCCCATTTTATAGACATAAACTAAGGCACAGAGAGGGTAAGTTAATATTTATAGGATATGAATCCTTTAATATAATATGATCTACTGAATGCATTCTGTTGCCTTCATTTCCTTTAAAATATTTCAGCACAGAAAATGCTGGGTGTTCAAGTTTGGTTGATGTGGGAGGGTGAGTGGTTAACGTGGGAGGGTGAATAATCAGCATTGTAAAGACCTTATTTAAAGTCTTCATTCAAAACTCCAAAGACAGTAGCTATAAGCAAGTCAACTCGTTTCTGGATAGAATTAGATCATTTACTAATCAGTATAAGAACATGTGGGAAATCACATTGTCAGTGATGGAATTACTGATGTTTATGATTTGTGGATTGGCTAGAATATTAATCAAGAACAAGCACCTTTCCACAAACAAGGTTTAAAATCAAGGAGCTCATTCTCTTTGGAGTAATAGAATTAGACCACCCTGGCCCTGAGAGGAACCACAGAACAGAGGATTCTGTAGTTTGATCGTAATTAAAACCTGGCTGGATTCTGCCACCAGAAAATTGTTACATCTGCCTCAAGTGGACCTTTTTGTAAGGTGTTGCAGAACTGCTTCAAAGGACAGGGCGCCGAGACTCCATCAAGCTTCACACGTATATGTCATATGACTATTCTTATGCCACTTACCGTTGACCAGGGCAGGCGTGGTGGGATTGAGATCAATCCTACCGTCACTGGAAAATACAGCCTACAATATGAAATAGTGCCATCTGAAGAACCTAATAGTCCTGGGAGACCAAGTTGACTTAGTTCATAGCAAAGAGATGAATTTAACAAAAGCGAAGTTGCCTTTCAGTATATTTTTAGAGAAAAATATTTTAAACCCAAACCAAATGTTGGCTGAAGGAGCTCATTTTATATTAATGAAAGATACAGTTAGGGTTGAAAGTATAATAACCTTACCAACAATAACCTTAACATTTTTTTCACAGTATATTGTATCCTGGATGCTGATGACTGAGCTGAGCCCTTCAGGTACGTGATCCCACATCCACTTCACAGTCGTTCTGTGAGGACAGAGACCTTTGTTATATCTCTTTTCTAAATGAGGAAGCTGAGCATTAGAGAAATGAAGTAACTTCTTGGAGGAAACTTATCTATACCAAATGATAGAGAGAGACTCAAATGAAAATTTTCTCCCTCCAAAGTCTACATAACTAAGCACTAATTGTACTGCTTGGTATGTGCTGAATAACAGCATCTCTTCACTCATTTGTTTTACAAAGCATTTGTTGAGTATCTACTAGGTCTCAGATTTTGAATCTGGTAGTGGAGCTTTAACAGGTAAATAACACAGACACAGTCCATGCACTCAAGGAGCCCATATCCTGACTTTACACGAATAGTTACACAAGTAGCTATAAATGTACAATCCAGGAGCAAAGGCATAATAGAGGTGGAAATCAGCTCTACAGTTATCCTCAAGGTGTCTGTTCTAGGCAAAGGGAACAGCCAATATCAAAGCCCAAGGACAGAGTTTACTTGGCTTAGCTCAGAAAGAGCAGGAAAGCTAGTGTGCCTAGAATGGAGTTAGCTAAAGGAAAGAAATTGAAGATGAGGTCTGGGAGTAGCTGGTGAGAGAGGGAAGAAAGTGGAAAGCTATGTAGGACCTCGTAAAACTTTGCCTTTTACCTTGCATAAAGTGAGGAGCCATCATTGTGTTTTGATCAGAGCGATCACTATCTGAGACATGATCTAAAAGAATTCCCGGGCTTTTCTACTTTAAAATATACTGCAGAGGAGCACAGAGATCAGGTAGGAGCCAGGCAAGTAATTTTCAACAGAAATGAAAGTAGACATAATGAAAGTAGGCCAGATTCTGGGTAAATTTAAAGGGCAAATCCAACAGGATATTTGATGCACTGGATGTGGGGTGAAAGAGAAAGAATGGAGTCAGGAATGTCTGTAGAGCTTTTGCATGAAAAACTGGAAGGGGAAGTCATCTGTTAGCGAAGGATCAGGGCAGGGAGGGGGGGCAGGAGCAAACACCAGTTTGAAATACCGGGAATTTGATCCCTGGCCGGGTGGCTCAGTTGGTTGGAGTGCCGTCCTGTGCACCATAGTGTTCTGGGTTTGATTCTCGGTCAGGGCACATACCACATTGCAGGCTCGACCCTCACTCGGGGCGTGTATGGGAGTTCACAGATGTATGTTTCTCTCTCCCTTTCTCTCCCTTCCTATCTCTCTGTCTAAAAAAAATTACAGTGAATTTGAGAAGTCTCATAGGCACTGAAGCAGACATGTCAAATAGACAGTTCTGGGTGTAGATGAAACCTCTGGGCTAGTGATAAAAATTTGGGATTCATCTACACAAAAATGGCACTTAATGGCCCGAGAATGAGAATGCCCTGAGATTACCAAGGAGTGGGTGTAGGCTGAGAAAAGCAGAGGCCTCCCATTCATTGAGCCCTGGGACTTCCAACTTTAAGAAGTAACAGCATACAAGAGAAACCAGCAAAGGAGATTAAGAAAGGAGTGTCAAAGAGGGGACACTGAAAAGACAGAAATGAACTGTGATCTCTGTCTTTGCTATCTTCACATTTCCCAGGCTTGTCTCTCCTGGTAGTCTGTGTCAAAGGCTGTTACGAGGCAGGCAGAAGTGTGCTGTGAAAGAACAAAGCCGTGCTCCTTGACTCGGTTCTCTGACTCGCTCTTCAAGGTCCACTTCAAAAGCCACCTCCCTCTGGGCATTCTTCCCTCACCCTGCTCCTCTCAGGCAGGAGGACACCTCTGCACTTCCACAGCTATTTGTGGGCGCCCGATTTATGGGCACTTTTAACTTTCATCTCGTGTCAGTTATTTGAGGAGATGTTTTACCCCTTCTCTTAGGTTCTAGGTTCCCTGAAGTCAGTATCTAGATACCACCCCCACAAAATATAGCACTAATATAAATAATATAAATAATACAGGGTTGTATGAGAGATAGAGATGAAAGTACAATAGTCATCTAATCCTATCTTGTTATTTTCTGTTCTAGAACAAATCCAGCCTTGAAAGAGGTTATAAATGTCACTTAGATCTATGTGAATGTTTTAAAAAACATTATTATTAAAGACTAGTTCAGCCATTGCAAATCTTACACAATACTTTTATTGATGGATTCTAATTGACTTTAAAAAACTGCCATGAGACATAGTGAATATATGTTTTCTAATACACAAAACTATGATTTAGAACAGATTTTCTTTTCTTTGAAATTACCCAATGAAACATAAAAATGAAGCTTTATAGAGATATAAAACAATAAGTATAAAAATATTATAAATGTGGTATCTGAGGAATAACCTACCATTAGTTTTCTATTAGCAAGGGTATAAAATAGCTCCATTTTTTTGAGGAAGATGTATTATATAAGGGACTGAAATCCCAGACACAGAAGGCAATGTACATTGATTCCTTTAAAAATGATTTATGATTTAGGCTCTGGTGGGAAATATTTTTCCCCCCCATTTTATATCTCATTTGAAAATATTCACCTAATTTGATTCCCAAAAGTTCTTTTTTTCTCCTAAAAAAACCTGCAGGTAAATACACATTTCTATAAAAACTTTACATTTTCTGTTTGTCTTAGAGTTCAGAGTTTTAAATAATAACATGAAACTTGAGTACTTCTATAATTATAATAAGAACATAGATCAATTATAGCTTAGTGACCTACTTGATAATACTCTATGTGATGGGGAGATAGATTTAGTTTAAGTTGGTTTTGCTTATGGACAGAAAGCTGTTCTAAAGTAGTTCATAAAAAGAAATATGATTTATCAATAGGATTTATATCAGAAAAAATTTTACTCTATAGATTTTAATCATCTAATTTTTTATTAAGAATAATCTAAACTTCTTTCCAATGGCATGATATTTAACACATCATTATTAATGAGAAAGTACTGATATTTTATATACCTAAGAATAAAGAGAATATATTTGAAACTTGAAAACTTTCTTGAAAGTTTAGGAAACATATATAATTTCATGCCAATAAAAGAGTACATCAAACCTATGTAAGTCAATAATTAAAGTAAAATATTGGTGATTGAATGTACAGTTGATTTACATGTGGCAAATTAAGACATAATGACAGATCTACAACTCTTATCTTGTTTAAAATACTAACATTAAGATTATTTCTCCTTGATAGCAGTGATTAGGTATTGATTCATGAAAGATTCACAGGCAAACATTGTATAAGAGTTTAGTTTTGACAGTTTAATTTTTAGCAAAAATGCAATATTATCATAGGAGGCTTTAGTGTACAAAATATCCCCAATTATTCAGATATGTAATTGTGGACGAAGTTAAGACATTCGATTCAATTGCTCATTTGGGGTTCTCATAAAGTGAAATAGAAAACAAAACCTGAAATAGAGCCTTGAGGACTTGATTTGAATAATCCATTCTGCTTATAGTGATCTCACATCTTAGTAGACCCATTCTAGACTAATGTTTCTACACTGAAACTGAGCTTTTCATGTCTTTCTCTGGAGTTTCAACACTGCAAAATACTAATGTTCTTTTCCATTGCACTTAGAGAAGAAATATGCCACTCTGTATTAAAATCATGTTGATTTTAGCTTGTGATTTTGTTTGCTGTGCTACCTGTTCTGCTTAGCACTTTATGAAACTGGTGTGGAATGAGCTACATTCTCTCAAGTAGCTCATGAACGTGTCCATTCAAGCCCACATACAAGGGCATAGGTTTTAATGGCCAAGTAACGAAAGGAGTCACCATATTTTGCAATAAAGATAAAATTTCCACAAATGTTTGTAGTTTACAATAGAAAACGCTATTAATATATAGGCATTCATAATAGTGTTCAGTTAAAACACTGCAGTGTTTTTGATACATTAGTTTTAAGCCTAAATGGAAATGTTTTTCTTTCCTAAATTAATATATTTTTTTTATAGTTTCCTACTTTCATACCTCCTTTTCTCCTTACTTTTGCTTAAATATGTCTAAAGAACTCTGCATTCTTGAATGTCACCTCATACCAATCCTTCACTCTGACCGTGCCAGCCAAAATTCAGAATAGAAATTACAGAATAAATCATTACATTTTGTTCTGTTTCTAGATCATGAATTAGATGTGAAATTAATTTTTCACCCCTAGAAACCTGAATTACAACACTTCTATTGGATTCCAGCTACTATCTGGTATGACAGTTTCATTTAAATGACAGAAAAAAAGCAACAAGGTAGTAGAATATGCCCAAAGGTTAAAAAAATGTATCTAATATAATAAAATTTGTGAAAAAAATTGGAATTTTTAAGCTTTGATTTTATTTAATAAATAGAAAGAAATCAGCAAGAAGATAAGAGAAGTATTTATTGATTTCCTTTATGTATATTGCTACTAAGGAAATTATTTACAACCCTTGTGACTGATTCTACAGAGAATAGCCAAGAGAGTAAATTAGTATTCTGGTTAAACTCTGAGCTTTACCACAAATGTATTTATAGGTGTGTTAAGGGAGGCATTCATTATACTGTTACGATATAAAACTTTAAATTGTATATAATTATAGTTGGATGACAGCTCTAGAATTTCTCTTTGTTTCATCAGTCATGTTAACTGATATTTAAAGTTGGATGCTAATTTCTTAATGCTTAAAAGACAGCTTTATGAATGTCATAGGTTAAAGGGAGAAAATGCAACATCAGTTTGATTAATATTTGAGAGCTAAAGGAAATTGATTTTAAACTCCACTAAAACGACCATGCTAGTGTGAGATGATCTGCTGATTACCAAGAAGAGAATTGATGTGGTATTGTAGAGGCAGTTCTATCACAAAGGTCAAGAACTCAGATTCTGCAGTCTGACAGCTCAAATTCTAATGCTAATGATGTTTATTGGGGCCTCCATTCCCATGTAGTTTTATTAGGGATTAAATAGATATTACCAATAAAGCACTGAAAATTGCACCTGGGACCACAATGTGATACCGCTACAGACCCACCAGAATGACTAAAAGAAAAAATTCAAATAATGCTAAGTGTGGAGAAAAGAATGTGGAACCCCCCCAAATTCTTATACTGCTGGGTGCAAATAATTTCATCCTAATTCAAAACAGCTTTTAATCTAACAGATTTCCCCCTGTTGCTTGATGTATGAATATGTATGAGCTTAGATTATATTTTCTATTCTGTATTTTTACCTAAAATGATATACTAAAGTGTCACTATTTTTAATATTTAAAATTGTTGTATAGAAGTTCATCAATCTGTTTCATAACTTACTTCTTTGTCTTTATTTTTAAAAATGTTTAGGATAGATCCCATGCCCCAGTTTTATTGAGAAATAATTGACATACATCTCTGCATAAATTTAAAGGCTACCGCATGATGATTTGATTTACATGTATTACGAAATAATTACCACAATAGGTTCAGCTAACATTCATCTTCTCATATAGACACAATAAAAAGGAAAGAAAGAAAAAAGAAGAAAATTCTCTTTGTGATGAGAACTCTTAGGATTTACGCTCTTAGCAACTTTCCTGTGTATCTGTCACCCAGCAGTGTGAGCTGTAGTCGTCATGCACGTTACATCTCTAGCACTTGCTCATCTTACAGCTGGCAGTTCGTATCTCTTGACGACCTTTCTCTAATTCTCCACCCCCCTGTCCCCTCACTCGTAACCACAAGCCTGATCTTTTCTTCTATAAGTTTGGGTTTTATTTTTAGATTCCACATATAATTGAGATCATATAGTATTTGTCTTTCTCTGTGGATAGGTATTTTTTTGATATTTGAATGATATATAACCTAGATTTTTTAAAAATTATGTTTTCTTTAGGATCACTAGGTCAAAAGATATATACTTGGTTATCATTTGCTTTCCACAAATATACCAATGTAAGTTTTTCACACTGTACCTTGCAAATATAACTAAGTTTAATCATATCCTGTTGATTAAATGACATCCTGATTATCATGAAATATTATCACTAGAAAAGCTAATTTTACCAATTTATCAGATAATAAAGACACCATGTTTTAACTTTAATTATTTTGGTCAATAATGTGGTTAAATATATTCTTAAATGCTTACTTAACTATTGAATTTCCTCTTCTTTTGAATAACCTCTTATGTCTTTCATCCATTTAACTATTTGAATACTGTTTGTTTTATGATTGACATAATAATCTGTACAGTGGGGATTAGTCCTTACCTGTCATATCTATTGGATCATTTTAATTTAATTTTTTTTCATAATAGCCAAAGACATGTATGTTTTTCTTCTGTGGTCATCATTTTTTGCACCGATATATTTTTAGAATTCTTCTGCATATTAGTGCTATTTCCTTATTAATTTTCTTCAATTTTAGTATTTTAGAGTAACTTTTAAAATTACCCTAAAGTTGATTTTGTGTCTCTTTAGTTATCATACAGTTTATTTGGCATGACCTAAGTAATTTTCCAAAATGTTTTAACTTCACTGCATATCACCAAAACAGACAAACTAAAATAAAATAAGGCTTGCCCAGCCAGCGTGGCTCAGCGGTTGAGCATCGACCTGGGATCCAGGCGATCAGGGTTCAATTCCCGGTCAGGGCACGTGCCCGGGTTGCAGGCTTGATCAATGACTCTCTCATCATTGATGTTTCTATCTCTCTCTCTCCCTCTTCTTCTCTCTCTCTGAAATCAATAAAGATATATTAAAAAAAAAAAAAAAGAATCAAACTATGAACCAGGAGGTCACAGTTCAATTCCCAGCCAAGGCACAGGCACTAAAACAGACAAACAAACTAAAATAAAATAAGGCTTGCCCAGCCAGCATGGCTCAGCGGTTAAGAATCAAGCTATGAACCAGGAGGTCTCAGTTCGATTCCCAGTCAGGGCACAGGCCTGGGTTTCGGGCTCGGTCCTCAGTAAGAGTTGTGCAGAAGGCAGCCAATCGATGTTTCTATCTCTCTCTCCCTCTCCCTTCCTCTCTCTGAAATAAAAACATATTAAAAAAATATAAAATAAGACTTGCTTATAGATAGGTGTTACCCTGATTTTGACAATCACCAAATACAATGTGATCACGCAAAAGAATTGCCTGATATATTTTTATTTTTACACTCATGGGTAATACCAGAATAACCCAGATGTCAACTGGGGTCATGATATTTTTTTGAGAACTAAATACAAATTAGGTTAAACTTCTATCACAAAAATGATGAGAACAATGTTTTTCTTAATGTCAGGGATACTCAAAGGAGGTGGATTTGCATGTTGAAGTTCTGTAACTTCTCAGTTTTCTTACCAAGTCTTTGCTTCCATTAAATTCTCAATCTTACTGAGTTTCTCCTCCTGGAGCTGTTTTATTGTTTTATGCTTTGGGCATAAAGTATAAGCCACAGTCCTCTTTCTAATGACACCCATTTCCCCAAATTCACCCCAACCTGCCTTCCTGTTTAGCCAAAATAAAGTGTTATTTTCCTTTCCCTCCCGTTTACCCATGGATGAAGAAAGGATTTTAATTCTGTGGGATAAATCAGAATTTCATCTTTGAAACATTTATTTTTTATTCCCCTGTTACATTGAGCAAGTGGAGGTGATACTGGCATTAGCCACCCTTATGAAAGACCACATATAATTTTGTACTAAATATGTAGGCTATATGTCTGTGGTAAGGTAAATGTCGTGGACTAGACTGAGGGGGAGAAGACCGAAGTTCTGTTTGTGGCCATCCCAGTCACTCTGTGATTTTGGGGAAGTAATTTTGCTTCCCAATGTTAGTTTTTTCACCTGTAAAATGAAGCAATTTGTCTAGTTGATCTCTTTCTAAAGTAATAATTTTGGCCTATTTAAAAGACCCTATTATAAAATACACAGACTTGTGCTTCCAAGCCTGTGAGCTTTTTGGTTTATCTAAGATAGTATACCTCTCTACATATTCATAGTTTCTTGGCTATTTTTAAAATGACATTTCATTTTTAAAATTATAGCAGAGTTAGGTTGAGTGGAAGGAAAAATTCTTCTAACTAGAGAATATCAATATCTACCACAAAGAACGTAACTGTGGAACAACCAATTTTCTTATTTAGTTCACAGGTTAAATTCACACAAGTTGGAAAAACTGGAAAATACAAAAGAAAGATTTATGAAGTGAAAATTCAGATAACTCATCACAGAGAGAGAACATTAAAATATAATTATACAGTTTTAATACATTTTGTTCTGTTTTAGAATAGTTCTAGGGAATTGTTAACACAGTCCTCTATTTATAATTAGAGTAAATGTGAAATTTAATACTTGAAAGAAAGTTAATGGTCTCTCTGTATCCATAAGAATTTTCAATATGGAACGACATTGTTCAAAGCCCTTGTTTTCAGGGTATAGACAAATTAGCTAAACACTTCATGCTTAAGGAAGAGAGTTCGTTCTTCTCAAGAAACTCAATTTTTTTTCTATGCAACTAATGAGAAGGTTGAAAATATACCAATACCCTTGCCCGAGAATTCCGTGTGCTTGTAAGTGGGCAGTCTTGGTGAGGTGATACGGGGAGGAGGGGACAGCTGTGGTTGGCAGGGAGCATTTTGGGTTTGGAGTCAGAAGATCCGAGTTCTCTGAAAATACTACCGCATATGTCTCTAAGTTATGTTTAGGAAAAACCTTACAGTGTACAATGTGCTGTAAACAATCTCAGCAAGCAGCACGAGTTGATTACTGTGATGGCTTTTCATGAAACATTTTTTTTCCATAGAGTCAGCATGTGTCCTTTGGGAGCTCTAGTTTCTGTGCTTAGAGCTGCATGGAAAGAAGTGGAAGCAGGTTCTGTTTTTCATTTGTATAATCATAAACACAAATAACAAGTATATTCTACTGATTTCCCAAATGACTGATATATGTACTCAATGGATAAGTGGGTGATGAGACTTAAGTGTTACAAAGAATTAGACACAAAGGTAGACAGCTGCTGATAAACACAGGGGACATAGACGTTGCCTCATTTCAGGAGCTGTGGAAATCTGAAAGCCCTTTCAAGTCTTTGCTGAGTTCTGCGGCATAGAATGAGGGTGAAAAGAGGTGAAGGGACTTGCATTCTTAAGTCTCTTTTGACCGATTCTTGTTTCTGGACAAAGTCCTTAATCTACGCCCGGTGGGTTGATCTGAATGGGGAAACAGCTTCTACTACGGGGTCATAACACTCCAAGGCGCCTTGGGTAAAAGAAGGTTGTGTGGAGCAGCTTTTTCACTAAAGCTTTACTAATCGGTCAGCTTGCTCACCACACAATAGCTCAAAACCACACAGCTTATTTCCCACCAGGGAGGCTATTCCCATGTACCACCTGAGCTACTGCCAGCTTCCTTGCTCTTTTTCTGATCTTCCTATCACTCCTCCTAACTCCCCTTCCATGATTATGTAGAGCAATATTTATCCCTAGTTTCTGTCCCAGACTTGCAAATATACACCCATAAAAATGTTCAGAGTAGAAATTAATATCCCTGCTCCTTCGAAAGCGCTTGTGTTTATAAATAATAGTTATTTTTCTGTAAGATCTATGCAGCAGTTTCTATTTGTAAATATTTTTGTAATGTGCATTGGCTTATACAAAGCTGAGATATAAACTACTACTGGAATTGCTTCATAAGCATAAGTGCACCCAGATTTTCTGTGAAAGTGACAATTAGAGTGAGATTCTTCTCTTAGCTGTGCCTTGAAGGGTAGTTTGGAGGCTGCTCTTTGAACTCTCTTCATGCTCTGCTGGGATTTCTCAGCCATTTTTTTTCCTGTGTACCATGCCTACATTCTGGATTTTTCTTCTTGTCAACTTGCATGGCTATGCTATTTGTAAATTCTATGTTATAGGGTGTTTTTTTTTTTTTCCTTTTTTATAGAACTGTTAATATAAGTCTAATGAAATTTATTCCTTGTGTTGTTGACTCTTATTTTTAAAAAGCACATTTAACATTAGCACAGCTAACCATTCACGTTTACAAAACATCTGTCATAACATTTGTGAGTACATTGTGGATGATTTTAAAAAATCATCCTATGCACTTATGTTATAGTTGCTGCCAATCTATGTGCAGGTAACATAAGGACTCACCTATTTCCATATATGAGGCATTACTGCAAATCATGCTGATCTTGAGCTGAGTAAAGACAGTCTAATTTTAACAATATCCTTGAATATATTTAAAGGATCTTTTAAAATATCAGCTGAGAGCTCAGAGGTAGAGAGCTGGGAAGGACATCGCGCTTACCCTTACAACAAGAAAAACTCTGGAAAAACTGCAAAGTAAGGAATTTTCAGAGCAAACAACTAACCCTAAAATAGGGAGAAACATGAACCAGCAGGAAAAACAGGACCCAGGAATTTGATTACTTGGCCAGATGCTGCCCAAAAACATATCGACTAATAAGAAGATAGAGCTAAGAAATTTTTAAAGAAATCATTAAAAGCCAAATATGCTCTAGTGTGAAGTCTTTGGGGATCACAGAGATAGGGGGTTTGTACCCCCTTATAGACTTGCCCTCCATGAAAGCCAACAAATGCTCACAGGGAAGATTATGGAGAATCCTGAGAAAGGTTCTCTCTGGTTCTGGCTGGGCAAGGGGAACAGCAGTCACTGCCAAAATGCTACCCAGATTCATGTTTTTTCTCTGCCTTATGGAGCAAAAGGCCTAGATATACACAGGGAAGAGCAACTATTGTATTAGAGGGTTGGTGGAAACCCTTTTCAGTTGGGGAGGAAACAGAAAACCCAAATAGTTCTACAAAAGAATTAAACCACGGTTAAAACCTTTTCAAAAAATAAAATTCTAGGCTCAGGTGTTTCATTGGAAAATACTATCAAATATCTATGAAGGAAATAATACTAATCCCTCACAATCTCTTTCAGAAAACAGAAGACGAAGGAACACTTTTATGCTCATTCTAGAAGGCCAGCATTGCACTTATTCCAAAACCTGAGACAGATACTATACAAAGATTAAACTATAAACCAATATCCCACATGAACATAGGCACACATATTACATACATGTAAATAAAATTCTGTAAAATATATAAAATACGAGTAGGATATAACATTTCAATGAGATTTATCCAAGGGATAAACAATTTGAAAAAAATCAATGCAATTCACTATATTAAAAGACTAAATAAGAAATGATATATAATCAAATCAATAGTTGTAGAAAAATATTCAACAAAATTCAGTTTCGCATTATAACAAACAAAGGAACTCTCAACAAACTAGGAATAAAGGAAACTTCTTTATGTAATAAAGGACATCTGCAGAAAGCTTACAGCAAACATCAAGCTAATATTTTTTAGATATAAATAAGATGATTAATAACATACACAAAAAAGCCAAGGAACTGTATAACCAACCCAATTTTGAAAACGAAGGATAAGTTTAGATGTGCTATCTGATTTCAAGATGTATATTTACTTATACTGAAGAGAATTTCTGGGTACTACAATTTCCATTAGTTAAATCGGGAAAGGAAGACAATCCCTTTGGTCTCTGTGGATGCTTTATGGTTGGGGAAGGAGGAACTTTTCCTCTAGGGGCCTGTAATTCATTTTAGTGGAAGTTTAACTTCTGGTTGGCAGTATATATTCAATGTGAAGATAAATGACTGACAAAACATTAAGCCCCATTGAACACAGTTAAGTGTTCTTGCTATCTGCGCCCTGGTTTGACACAGCAGAGAAAGATTTTATTTGAGCCACACTTAGAATTCATGACAGGTTCACTTTCAAACACTAGATCGCTGATGGCATTGCTATCTTTACATGATGCTTCAATTCCCTTTTAAGAGGATACACTACCTGTCTGGGTTTGACAAGTATAGCTAAAGTTTTAATAACTCCAAAGGTGTGCCGTCACTGGAAAGGAACTGATGAAAGGTTTAAAATAATTATTTGAAAGACTACTTATTACTTTCATATCACAACACACTTAAATAAAAAAACTTCCTTACTGTCAAGAAGCACTATTTCAACTATACATTTCTATAGCAACATCTCTATAGTAACACTTCAAATTAATTTGAGATATAGACCACACAAGAAACATTTCATTTTCTTGTTCTCTAGGCCACTTCTAAACCTGCTTAGGAAAGTTATTAATATATAGATACTGTTAAGAAACTCAACAGGACATTTTATTGGGTTAGGGAGAAGTAATTATGATTCTAAAAATGACTTTATGGGTAACTACTATGGAATAACCCTAAATTTGGTATTTGACCACCTCCTTAATGATGTCCACACATAAATGATTTCCTCAAATTTCTTGGGCTACATTATTGTCAGTATCTCTCTAATTCTCAAAATCGACTTTCTCCACCTTTGAAGGTTATAATGTTTTTAACTGATATTTTTGTGACTTCCTAAGGGTCATATGCTCTCTTTTTGTCCTATAGTTCTAGTTACTGCTTTTGTTGTTTTTGAAAGTTGTTTTCCCATCTTGGTTGTGTGGTCCTTGGTTCATACCATGTTGTCTCAATGTGAAACTAAATACCTTTTCTTAAATTTTGCCAAACAAACTACTCATAGGAAGGCATTTGAGTAAGTGGACTTGGCAAAAGGTTAGGAAGACGAAGGAACGTGGCAGCAATACCAACAGTTTCAAACTCAAAGAGATATTTTTGGTTTTCCAAGTCTCTTGGCTGTTTCAGTAATGAGGCTCCATTTGTCTGTTACATTACTTCGACTTCGATTTTCTTCCACCAGTCTTTCTTTTCCAATTCTCTACCTCCCTTTTGACTCTCTTTTACCCCAAGCTCACTTGAATCCTCTCATCTACAGCCTTGTTCTAGAGGAACCTCAGGTCCCATCTCCTTCCTAAATAGTTCCTTAAGTTCTGTCTTTAAACACAGGCACAACCCTTAGTAGGAAGAATTTTAATATTAATGTTTTCTTAGGATAATTACCCAGTCACACGTGGCTATCAGAACAGTTTCATCTAAGATCAGAGTGATCATCAGTGTTTTGTGCTTGATCGTCATAAGATCAGTGGCAACCTGACTCAAATTCTAGATTATCTAATTATTATTTTTGCCATTTTTGATCTATTTTGAATGGAAATATTGCCTTCCATTGCATGATTTTGAAAATTAAAAAGTAAGTGTTCGATACAAGCTAAGTTCCTTTCTACCCTTTCTCTGACCATTTCATGAGCTCAAAATCTGATAATCAGAAAATCTCCTCTGAGCCAGAACCATCTGTTAGTTTTCACAACATTGTTTACAGTTTTCATGTCTACATTGGCACTCCTGACAGGGGCAATTTTTCTACTTATTCTTTCTACTCCCAAACACGGTTTTACCACTCTCTCTTGCATTTGGTTTGGATTGAATACCCTACCTGCCTTATATTGAATTATTTATTTGTTGTTTTTCTTGGCATTGCCATAATACTACATTTTTGTAGAAGTCTGAGGAGTTGGGCTACATACATTGCCAGAGAGGCAAGTAGTGTCAGTGGCCAACTCTAGGAAAGATCAGACACACAAATTAAGCTGGTCTTGTGGGTTTCACTGACAGCAGCTTCCTGACTGCTCTAGTTCATTTTCTGTCTAACCTTATGTTTCTTGAGTTCACTTCTTGTTTATCTACAGAAGTCTTTTTTCTCTCGCTTTCCTAACTGTATTACTGATTATATGTTATGAGTCTCTTCTTTATTCACTCTTTTACTTGTACCTAATGGTGTCATAAAGTCACCTAACAAAATACAGTAAAATTAGGATGTTTAGGAATTTGTTTGCAGGTATTTACTGAGCATGTAGACTACTTAAGTAGCAGATATTAACAGAGTAGAAACTAATTACATTGCTGGAGTAAGAAGAACATGAAGTCCAAAGTTATAAGCCATCTCTTTGGTTTTAGTGCCTTGTAATGAGAGGGGAAAGCTTTCTTGTACTTACAGTGACTTGTGCTAAAATTTGTAACTGTAGTAAATTGAATTAAAAACTAACTCTTACCCTTAACTTACAAATTTTATTTTTAAAACAAGTCTATTTTCTGCTTAAATTAAAGTACTCATTTTGTTTTTTCTATTACTATTCAATTAGCTTATGGGTTTACCAGACTAAATTCCCTAGATTGAATACAATTTAATTGTTTGATTAATGAACATCTATAACTATTTCACACTAAAATCTTAAATCTAATATATCTAACTCTCTTAAGAACATTAAATACTGAACAAGATGGATTTATAATTTGAATGAAAAGGATTTCATGAACTCTTAAATATGTCTTATAAACCTAAAAATCTATACATATTAATTTAATAAATTGTATTTTTCTTGGCTGTAAATAGTTTTAAACAAAAATATGTATATTTTACCTTAATATAAGTGTAAGCAGCACAAACTATCTTATGCTATTTAAAATTTTTTAAAAGTCTAATACCATAACAGTCAAGATCAGCTGACTTGAGTATTTTACACAGAAACATACTGAATACCTTGTAGGGAAAATCTTTGAAAGGCTCTGAGGAGCAGGGCATGACTGGAATTATTGAATTTTTTTAAAAAACACGAAGTCTACTGTCCAAGGACCAAAAATTCCTATGTTTACAGGCATCTCTGCCGCCCTGACTTTGTCTTGACACCTATGAAACTGATAACTAGACTCTGGAGTGCCAAGAGTGGCTGCCACAGCTTTCCTTCTGTCCTTCTGTTTCCACTATGCTGCTTATCATAGGGTGTCCTTTGTTACCTTCCATGTCTCCTGAGAGTTTATCTAACTGCCAGAAATTACTTTGCATACAGAGTCCTCACTGCCAAGGAGCCTGAGTGATGTGATATTTATTTCTTGGCTCTTTAGAATAGGAGGTACATGGAAAGAAAGAACATAGCTTAGTGAACCAAATCAATCATACCCCCCATAGAGGCCCACCAAGTCTTTAAAGTTACAAATTCAGGTTAGAGATTTTGACTATTGGCCTGGAATTCTGAGTCACAATTTCCAGAAAAATTATCCTCAAATATACTTATTTGTTACTTGGATCCATTCCAGTAGTCTGTCTTTATCTGCTGTATCAACCAGGGACCCCAAATTCAGGACTTAATGTAAGTTTTACAACCCAGGCATTAAAAATTCCCAATCCAGTTTTATCGTAACCTCATAGCAACTCCTTTCCTGGTTTTAATCATCTGACATAACACGTTTGAATTCTAACTTCTCACTTAGATTGCAAATAATCTTTTCATTGCCTGATACAGAGAACATAATTTCACCAATAGAGGAACTAAGTGTCTGTTATAGTGAAACACTTTACAACATGGTTTTGCTGAATTTTTTCCTTCAATTTATGCTGAGGTAGTTATTCTCTTTAGAGAAGTGATATTTAACCCCTGATAATTATTCTTTTTCTATTAAGATAATAGACTTCCTGCAAATCTTATTCATAGGTTCACAGTGGTGACACATGCATTATCCCAATAAGTAGAGGCTGGATTTTAAAGGCATGATTGTACCAGGTATTGGCTTAAGCAATAATTGCTCTTTTGGCAGTTGTGTTTGATCCTTTACTAAAATACCTGATCACTTTCAGGTGTGTTTTAAAAATCATTTATTTATTTATATATTTACACCTTTAGTGAACTCTCAGTGTCTTTAGGACAAAACTCCCATTGTATGTCCTACAGCATACATAATATATAGGTCAGTGTTTTTCAAACCTTTTTAAAAAGCTTCCATTTTTTTCATTGACATAAACATCTCTTTCTTTCCTAGAAAGTTATTTAAAATTTCAAAATAATAGAAATGTATGACTCACTAAAAATAAAAAAAATAATAATGGTAATTTCAGAAGAAACACACTTTGATCCTAAAGGTTTTCAATCTCTTATTTCTGTAATATCAAGATGCTTATTGAGTCTGCTTGCTTGCCAGTCATGAGCCTTTCTGTGCCAGCAAGTGTGGAAGACACTGATTGTTATTCCTGGCACTTTCCTTGCTTATCCATTAATTCATTTCCACTGGGCAAAATCTTGATACCTAGTGACTGGGAGCTAGCAGAGTTGGGTGTTATTCTTTTCCAAATTATATGCATTTACATTTAGGTTTGAGATAAATGAATTGATCAGGATAGACCACTGTCATATAATTATTTTTTAAAGAAAATATTTAATAAACTTTTTATTTTATAATGGATTTATGTTTACAAAGAAGTTTTAAATATAGTATTAAAAGTTCTCATATACCTCACAACTAGTATTTCCTATTATTAACATCTTACATTAGGTATACTTGTTACAATGAAGAAATCACTATTGATACATTATTATAAATTAAAGTCCATACATTTTCAGGTCCCTTTAGTTTTTGTCTAATGTCTTTTATCTAATCCAAGATCTCATCCATGATACCATATTATGTTTAGTCATCTTGTCTCTTTGGGCTCTTCTGTGCTGTGACAGTTTCTCAGATTTTACTTGTTTTTGATTACTTCAAAGGTTTTGAGGAGTACTGGCCCGATATTTTGTAGACTATCCCTCAGTTGGCATTTTTGTCTGATGTTTTCCTCATGAATCGATTGTGGTTATGGATTTGGGGGAAGAATGTCATAGAGGCAAAGTTCCATTCTCATCCATCATATCAAGGTTACATACTATAAACATGACTTATCACTGTTGATGTTAATCGTGGTCGTGGCTGAGGTCGTGTTGGGGTTTCTCCCCTGTGAAGTTACTCTTTTCCCTTTTTCTCATGGGACGTTACTATGTGCAGCCGTGCTGAAGGAGTTGAGAGCTATGCTCCATCTCCTTGACAGTGGCGTGTATACATAAATTATTTGGAATTCTGCATAAGATACCTGTCTATTCTCTCTCATTTACTTATGTTGTCACTTGTTTATATCAGAATGGAATCATTTTATACTTTTGGTTATACTCCAGTACTATTTTGTTTATTTTCTTGCTCACATTGTTCCAGTTTTGGACATTAGGATCTCTTTCATTTGGCTCCTGTGTCCCTTTGACATACTCCCTCATAGTGGATTTTTTTTTTTAACACTCCCGTTCTTTCTGCTACTACACGATGCTCCCCCAGGACCATGTTATATATTTCCTGTCCCAGTCCTAGAACCGGTCTCTTCTTCAATGAGCTCTGTTTCCATTGATACAGCCAATCTGCACCTGAAGGCCAGGTGTGCTCCTTGCTACTGGAGTGTCATTGCATTTAGGCCCTCTCAGGTGATAAAGCAAGAAAGCACGTGTGCAGAGTATCCCATGCATATGCACATACCTATTAATACTTACATATAAATTAATACTTGTTTCCTAGGGCTACATTAACAAAGTACTACCAACTAGGTGACTTACAACAAAGAAACTTATTCTTTCATTATTTTGGAGGCCAGAGCTTGAAATGATCAAAGTGTCATCAGAATCATGCTCCTTCTGAAGGCTCTAGGGAAGGAAGCAGGTTCTCGTAGCCTTTCCCCTAGATTCTCTTAGCCTGAGGAATTCTTTGGCTTATCCATGTGTCACTTCAATCTTCCATCTTCATGTGGCATTCTCTTTGTGTGTCTTCACCTCATCTTCTCTCTGTGTGTCCCTTCCCTTCTCTGTGTCCATTCCCCTTTTTTATAAAGACACCAGTTATATTGGATTAGGGCCCACACTGATGACCTCATTTTAAGCTGATCCCATCTGTAATGATCCTATTTTCAAATAAGGTCACATTCTGAGATACTAGAAATTAGGACTTCAACATATCTATTTGGGGGAGATAATTCAATTTGTAATATCCATCTGTATTAATATTAAGCTCAACATGCGTTCACGCAGACATGTATTCCAATGTATACCATGTGGATAATGAGAGCCTCCCCCTCTTGCAAGTCTGTAACCTCCTAATCCAATAAGAAACATGACTCCCATCTTCCACCATCCATTCTCTCAAGTCTTCATTACAGTGTACAGATCTGGTGGCTTCAGAATTGTTCACCCTTACCCTCATGAGAAACAGCTTTATCAACTAGAGTGCAGTGCTTATGTGCCATTTGTTTTTTACTTAATCTTACAGATTCTAGTCAATTCCAAAGTTACTTAGGTTAGGACCTCTACCCGCACTCCCTTCAGTGAAGTTGTTTCATAAGCTTGTAATACTTTTGGATTCTTTAATCACAGTTTGTGCTTCATCTTGGGACCCCCCAACTTCCTAAATTACTTTTTTAAATTTGTATACATTAAGGCTCACCCTTAACTGTTGTAAAGCTCCATGAATTTTGACAAATCCATCACTATAGTATCATACAGAATAGCTTCACTGCCCTAAAAATCCCCTGTCCTTGTGCTTGCTTTCTAGAACTGCTGTAACAAAACTCCACAGACTGAGTGGTTTAAATGACAGAAATTCATCTTGTCAGCTCTGGAAGCCAGAAGCCCATGACTGCGCTGTTAGCAGGTTTGGTTCTTCTGAGGTCTCCGTTTTGGGCTTGCAGATGGCTACGTCCTTGCTCTTGCCTCGCATAGTCTTCTGTGCCCAAGCTTCCCTGGTGGCTTCCTTCTTCTTATAAGGACTCCAGTGATATTGGATTAGGGACCCCACTGTAACGGCTTTATTTTAACTTAATCCTCTCTTTGAAGGCCTTTCCTTCAAACATAGCTACATTAGAAGGTAATAGGGGTTGAAACTTCAAGTATGGGTTTTGAGGGATCATAATTTAGCCCAAGCAGTCCATCCACTACTCAACCCTCCTTCCACTGCCCCGATCCTTGCCCAGCAGCTGACCTGTTTACCATCCCTTTGGGCTTTTCCAGAATGTCATATAAGACTAGCTTCTTTCATGTAGCAATATGAGTTAAATTTTTATTAATTTAACTTAACTAGCCTAATTAATTTTCATTAATCAAACTAACACATTAATTTAATTGACCTGATTAATTAAATTAATTAATGTTTATTTTCATTAATTTTAAGATTCATCCATGTTTTCGCGCACCATGATAGCTCATTATTTCTGTTAGTGAACAGTATTATGTTTATGGCTGTACCATGGTTTATGAAGCCATTCACATTCTATTTTTGGCAATTATGAATAAAGCTACTATAAAATTTGTGTGCAGGTATATAGGTGGACCTACAATTTTAAATCATTTTGGTAAATACCTAGGAGCATGATTGCTGGGTTGCATATTAAAACCATATTTTGAGTTTAAGAGACTGCCAAACATGTCTTACAAAGGCACCATATCATTTTGTATTCCTACCAGCAATAAATGAGAGTTTCTGTGGCTCCTCCTTTTCACCAATAATTGGTATTGTCATTTTTTTTTGGATATCAAACATGCTAACAGGAGTGTAATGCTCATTGTTGTTTTAATCTGCATTTCTTTAAAGACATATTATGTTGAGCCAATTAAAAAAACAAGGAGAGTTCCTGTTTCCCAACCAATGATTGTTCCTGTCAGTTATGAGAATATTAGCTATTCTAATATGTGTGGAGTGGTTTCTAACTGCCAAAGGCAAATATTGGTATATCTTCTTTGGTGAGATATCTTCAGACCTTTAGCACACTTCTAAAATTGGGTTTGTTTTCCGAGTGTTGAGATTTAAGCATCCTTTGTATATTTTGGATAAAAGTCCTTTATCAGACATATGTTTTACAACGTTTTTTCTCTCCCAGGTTTGATTTGCTAAAATTTTGTTGTGGATTACAATGGAAAATGCATATGTAACTTGAGATTCTTGGTATTATTTGGGCCAAAAAAATATATTGAAAATGCAAATTCCCTAAAGTAGAGAAGATGCTGGCTAGAGCTATTAGAATAAGAGAATTATAGGAAATGTGACTTCATTTTATATCACTTACTGGCAAACCCTGTAGATTTGATTTAATCATCTTTTGATATAATGAGGTTGGTATAATTTTTGTCATTTCCCAGTTTAAGAGGCTGACCATGCACAGATTAAAAGGGATATAAGTAAATTGCTTAGGATCACAAAACTGATAAGAAGTGGAGCTCTGTTTTAGGTCCAGCTTTTCACACCTTAGAAGTCCATGTATTTCCCACCACAACAGACAGCCTTGCTAAGAACAGGGAAGAGGGAAAATCGATACATTAAAAGCCATAAAGCAATTAAGTAGTAAAGTTTCAAAACAATATATATATATTTTTGATACCTGCACTAACCATCAGTCTAAGGTATATAGTCAGGATTATATATGTTTGTATGTATGTATGTATGTGTATATATATTTTTTAATATTCAGCATATAAAAGATATAATATATACATATTTGTAATATATATACATATTTTATATGTATATAATATGTATACATGTTTTATATACTGAGTATTGCAAAAATGTACCCCACACACATACATCTATGTTATATTAATTTATAATTTTATGTGATATATATTATGTGTAAGTATTGAAAGTAAACTTCCTTTGCCACACTCTAGTGAAGAAGGTTGGGACAGCTTATGCTCATTTACCTGAGAAACTGATACAGATTCTACACAACTCTATACTATGTTTCTTTTAGAACTATAAAAATTGGAATGGGTAGTATGTGTTTCTCTAATAGACCTCATCATATTTATAACTTAGTGCTATGAAAGCCATATGTGACATTCTTTGGATAAAAGAGAAAAAGGAACATAAAGAAAAAATTATCTTTCAATGCTCTTGACATGGTTTATTTTTTATCAATTAATAATGCAACATAGCAGTGAAATATTCAACTTAGTTTTTCAAAAGGAACTGTTCATCTTATAAATATCCCTATCAACTGAAAGTTTCAGAATGTGTAAGATGTTGCCTGTGAATTTATGAATATGAAATTGGCATAATTGAATATTATTTTAATATCATGAGGTACTATGTTTATTGCATAGGCAAAGCTTATAAGCTAACTGAGACATTTAATATAACAATAAAACTATTCATAATCTGAAAAAAGATGCACTTTATATAAATTAATTAAATTATAAATGGTTATATTTAGAAAAAAATGAGTTGCTGTGAGAAAAAATCTTGGCATATTTTTGATGGTATTAAGTAGAAGATAAACACTTTTGAGGTAACTTATAATCTCATATTAATTGTCCCCAAATAACTTCATTTTCTGCTTATCAAAGTAAAATTATTGACTCAATTCAGGTTTTAAAATGTTGAACTTTAAAATACCAAACATTTGTTTCAGTCTAGGTATGCCACACAAACTCAGAAATTGTCCTTTTTCCAATTGAGTTCTTTTTTCCACCAAGTCTTTTCACACGTATAAAGCAAGACACGTGCTTTAATAAGCAAGACGAAGTTCTGCCATTTCAATAATTCTCCTAGCATCAACAGTGTTGTGGTGACTGTGGTGCCAGGTGGGCACTCAGATTATCAGAGGGAACACTTTGTAAAGTATATGAATGTCTATCCACTGTGCTATATATTAGAAACCAGTACAAAATAGTGTTGAATGCAAAGTGTAATAAAAAAATAAAATAATAACCCTGGCTGGTATGGCTCAGTTGGTTGGGCATCGTCCCACTTCTCAAAAGGTTGCTAGTTCGATTCCGGTCAGGGCACATACTCGGGTTGTGGGCTCGATCCCCAGTACGGGACGTGCAGGAGGCAGCTGATCAATGACTCTCATCATTGATGTTTCTATCTCTCTCTCCCTCTCTCTTCCTCTCTCTGAAATTAATAAAAACATATTTTAAAAATAGTTTATAGAAGTGAAACTACTATGCATTGGTTGAGCATGCCTACTTTAGAATTCGGCTGAGGAATGTTGCTAAGTATGCACAATTTACCAACTCCATCAACCTGTTTTCCCATATCATTTGGCTCCTAGGATTTAAAAATATTCTATTCTCCACTATTTTCTCTAGAATTTTCTTCCAAACTGCTAGCACCCATTCTGCTGGTTATGATGCTGACACTTGATATTCCTGCATGCTCATGGAACTACAACTGTGTCCCAACCACTGCCCTGGAGTATGGTGATCAAAAAACACTATATGTAGACTACAGACTGACTGAGACCAAAATTTTGCCACCCCAAATATGCCTTTTGGGATACTGATTTTATCCTGGTTATTAAGAAACAAAAGACTTAGAAAGAAGCTTTGACCTTCCCCCTTTAACTGCCTATAGGGATTCAGATAGAAAAACCTGCTTAAAGGAAGGGAGCATTGCCTTTGCACTATAATATAAACTAAATGTGGCAAAAAGGGGGAATCTAGCAAAGCTTGCTTGTTGGATTTCCCTCCGTGTCCCCTGTTTCTGGGTGGCCCAGTGAGAACTTATTTACCACATGTTTGCCCTTTCTCATCTACCTGTTTTCTTTGACATCCCAGACCCTTGACCCCTTCTCCTTGGCTCCAGCATAGCACATTCGCCTCAGTGGCTCAATGCGTCCTAGTCCTCAGTTCTTCTTTTTATGGCACCCATGCGTGTAATACATTTTAGATATATTCTCCTGTTAATCTGCCTCATGTTAATTTGATTATTAACCCAGCCAGAAGGATTTAGAAAGGGGGTGTTACCATTGTAATTAGCTAGTTGGTAATAGCAAGAGAAAAAAAAGGGAAGGCCAGCCATTCATGGTCATCTAGGCAGCTTCCCCAGAAGGCTGCACCTTAACACTCCCCACAGGGAACCACTGGTCCATTTTCTGCAGATCACTGGGGGAAGGGGTCCAACAAAGGGGAAGATGGATGCATGTGCAGTGACATAGGGTAAGTGCTTACCTGTCAGTCTAACCTGGGAAAAAGATAATTGGCCAGAGGGGTGGGGCCAATGTAAGCCTGTGAAAATTTGGGAACACAAGCTAACCTAGCCAGATGCTGGACTGGACTGGACTGTGCAAATAAGGAATGGAAACTCTGGGCAATGGCTTTCATCCTAGCTCTGCAAAAGACTAAATGGGACTTTTTCCTTGGCGAGGTGGAGGGAAATGGGACATTGGAAACTCAGGGGCCTAATTCCACAGAAAACAAATGGAAACAACCCCAAATATCCATTAGTAGGCAAATAGAGAAATATATTTTGGAAGATTTATGTAAAGAAATATTATACAGCATGCAGAATAAACTAGAGCTAGAAAATAAAAACTCAGAGCTTGAGTGTTGAGTAGAAGTTATTTTATTGCAAGGAAGGGCCCAGTCCAACACAGCATATGAACTTTGATGGATGGGCTCAAGGGAGGAAAAATGTGGTAGGACTTTTTTTTCTTAAACTAAATTTATTGGGCTGACATTTGTTAATAAGATCATGTACGTTTCAAGTGTAGATTTCTATGATACATGATCAGTGTATTGCATTGTTGCCTTCCACCCACAGTCAAATCGTCTTCTATCACCATATATTAGGTTCCCTTTACCCTCTACATCCCCTCACCCCCTTATCTCCGGTAATCACCATAGTGTTGTCTGTGTCTAAGTCTTTTAAAGCTGAAAAATCTCAAATCACTTCCCTCACATATTAGTATGCAAAGTCTCAGTGTGCAACTGATGAGCAGCGATATCTGCAATGGCTGGGGAAGGCTTCAACGGCACATCTCACTTCAACCTTTGCTTGGGAATTTGGCTGTCTGGCTACTTTTGTTGTGTAGTTGAGTTTCTTGGTTTGGAGTTATGACCCCCTAATTATCTTTCAATAAAGTCAGGGCTGCTTCACTGTCAGCAAGCTAGACAGCCAGGTGAGGCTAACTATCAACGTGGGCCGATCTCAGAAACACAATAGTGAGTGCAAAAAAGCATACAGCAGAAACATTAAAGAGTGGGAGACATTTAAATAAATTAAACAGCTGTAAAAAATGCAGCATACTGTATAATTTTGGGCACATTTAAGAAGAATATTCTTGGGATAATTATTAGCTAGCTACTTGTGGGTTGTGTTTGCTTAATCTTCCTAGACACTGAAATCAGAGAAGGAAAATCTAAGCATATTTGGCTGAACGGATTTATTTACCATTCCATCAAAACAAAAATAAATGAGTAGCTGCTTCTCATTTACAGCAGTTAAGAGCTACAACCTCCAGGCACAAGCTCTTTGGGTGGTTTGCGGAGTCAGAGGTTGAAATTTCAGCCTAGTACGGCGCTGTGCTTCATGCCCGACCCGTAGCTCATGCTCTGTCAGTGCAGGAGCGAGGGCCCCATCCTGCTCCCAGCATCTGCGCGTTCTGCTTTCGGTGCTGAAAAATGCAGATGCAAAGCTCTATGTGAGAGCCAGGCAGGCTTCTCGGGAGGAGCCATTGCCTTTCACGGATTTCTGGGGCGAGCTCTAGGCATCAATATTTCCTTTCAGCCGGTGACAATAATTCCAGGACCAGGGGAATCATTCAAATATTTATAGGAGCTCCCTGCCCTGCCATTGCCTAGGCTCTATTCAGACTGAAAGAAAGGCAGGGGCCTTGTTGTCAAAGGCAGCTACTTTGAAAAGACAAACACCACATACTCTCATATATCTTTAATATAAAAAGAAATCTTCATATTTCTTCTGAAGGTGTTGGTGTTGATGCGATAATGATTTGTTTTTCTATCCTAAGATAAAGGATGTTGACATTTACTCTTCGATGTAAAAAATTCTCCATTCCAGGAAAAATGACCCTGAGGTTGACCAAGCTCCATATTAAATCTCTGTTTCTGACTGTCCTCACTAATTAGTCTTTTCCAACTAGCAAGCCACTGGAACAAGGTCCTCAGATTGGCTGCTGCAGCTGCTGGGGCTTCACTGGGTGGTCAGATCCCCAGGCAGTTATTTTCCCTCCCCTAACCCCAAGTCTGAAAACCACTGGTGCAGCAATTCAACTGCAGAAAAACTGGCCCTTTGCTCTTTGGAGAGAATTGTCTGTTTGCCATCTAATAACATAAGCTGCATTTTCCTATGTTATTTATTTTGTTTTTAGATTTAGTCAGGATTGCCAAAGGTTTTTATATTCACAGCCAGACCTCATGTTTCTGCGGCCAGTTCCTCAATGGACCAGTTCAGCTTAAGCAACCTACTTTCTTTTTTATTTTCATCTCTCTGACTTTTAATAACTCAGTCCATTTCTTCCTTTCAACTGCATTAGCAGTGCTCTGTAGAACAGGATTCAGCACACTTTCAAACTGTTCGTCAGTAGGCTTTTAAACTGGGTATTTTAAGACTTGCTTTTGAGGCAGAGTTTTGCTAGAATGCAATAAGCATTCTTTCATCCCTGCAGCTTTCTTTATCAGGTAAGTAAAGCAGGAGCTGTACAGAATGGTTAGTAGTGATATAATTATTTGTTGCCAGCAGCCAAACATCTGCTGGAAGCTACAAATTCCCTCAAAAGTATGTTAATTTTTTAATTGATGTGCTAAGGCACAGATATATTCAATAAATATCAGATCTTTGATTGGTTAATTCTGACTATATTTGTATGCACCCAGATTTGTTCAAAAATTTTTCAAGTCAATTTAAGCAACCAATTAGGTCAGTTTGTGAAAAATTACTGAACTGATGTGACTGCATATTTTGACTGAATATGTTGTCAGTCATGCTATTAAAACAATAGGCTTGTTTATCTTGTAGTTTTGGTCCCCACCATTCAAATAGCTTCACACTTAATCTGAATCATGGCCGCAAGACCTTGCAACCAGCTATTCAGCCTTCCTCCAAGTTGACTCTGAGCAATGGAAAACCAATCATTATCCTTAATTCAAAATCCTGCTCTCATCTCACCATCTCCCACTTCATTCACATTGTTTTCTTCCCGGTGCCATTGTTTCTGTACCTGTTCTATGGAGTTTAACATTTCCATCCTCTGGTCCAGGTCCTCACCAGTCTCATCCTGAGGACTTAGGAACTTTAACCTTCATTTGGCTCCTCAGATTTTTTTCACAAACTAAACCATTTGCTACTGTGGTCAGAGTTTCATACTTCTAATACCCAGCTTCATCTTGATTTCTCCACTTAGCATTCTTTCCCCTTCCCCTTCATTCAATAATTTCAGTTAATGCAGATGCAAAATTTACTGACACCATGTTAGACACGTGTTAAAAAATGAAAAAGACAAATCTTATTCTTGAGGAGTTTATACTCAAGTGAGAGAGAGAAGTGAACACATGAATACACACACACACACACACATACATGTACACATAATTTCAACACAGACCAGTAAGAACTATCTGGCAGAAATCAAGGGGGCAGGCCGAGGGGCTGTGTGGTATGTCAGTTAAGAACATCTGTTCTAGCAACATTCCTGCACTGACTTCACCATTTAGAAATCATGTAACCTTGAGTAAATTCCTGTTATTTTTATTATGTTTCAGTTTCCTTACATTTTAAATTGAGATACTGTCTATGGCCATACCTTGAAAGTGCCTAATCAGATCTAAATTGAGATACCTATAACACTTCCTTCATAGGATTGTTATTAGAAGGAAGGGAAATGATACACAGGATATTTAGGCTAATTCCTGGAACACAGTGTGTAGTCAATACATGTTGTTTTTAAGACTATGATGATTATTATTATCTATCCCAACCTTGGTAGGCAGAGAGAAGAGGAATTTAACACAAGTGGCAGATTGCTTTTTGGGGTGATTGAGAACAAGCTTTGAGCTGTGAGATTTGCTGTAGTTTTTCTCTACTTTTCTGAAATTCAACTCTTTTTGTATGTAACATACGTCTATTTTAATAGTTCATTGTTTTATTTTCCTCTAAACTTGTGTTATGTATAGGTTCTTAAATATATGTTCTTACAGATCTCAATATTTAAAATTAATTTTATTATGTTACTAATATTATTTAAATAAGTATACCATAAACAAAATAACTAAGTTATAAATCTTTAATATTTATAAAACTATTAACACCAAAACAAATGTCTCCTGGTTCTGCATTGAATTCTTTGATTTACCTTGATTTTTTAAATTTTATTTTATTCTATAGAGTATAGGTAGACAATGCTTTTATTCTAGCTTTCACTGTTGCCTTAAACAGACTTGAGATTTACTTTCTTAGTGCTTGATGGCATATTGGATGCAATTTCCCTGTCTCTTTCTGTTATTAGAATGATACCATTTTTAGGTGCTAGAAAGTCCAATGCAATTTTAATCAGATGGCCAAAGGTAATGGGACAAGTTGAAATTATGTACTACATGATTGGGTGTACTGTGAAGATGAGAGCATCACTTCTGTGATATTCCTGCCAGCTACACAAAACCAGAATCTTATCATGAGGAATCATGAGACGAACCTAAATTGTAGGGCATTCTATTGCATTGATCGCCTATAATTTTAAAAAGTGTCAAGGTCAGGAAAGTCAAGGAGAACCTTTCCCAGATTGAAGCGCATTAAAGAGACACAACAGCTAAATGCAATGCTTATTCCTGGATTGGATCTTTTATTATAAAGGGCAATATTGGGACAATGGAAAAATTGAGTGGAGTCTGAGGATGTGATGCTAGCCGTGTATCTATCAGTATGGGGCTCCTTATTTCGATCGCTGTGTTATAGTTATGTAGAAAAAGTCCTCGTTTCGAGAATTGCATGCTAAAGTATTTGACAGTGATGAAACATTGCATCAGCAGTTTACTTTCACATGATTCAGAAAAAAATTATTTGTACTTGCAATTTTGTTGTAATTTTAAAAGTTACTTTAAAACGTTCTTCAGTGGACCTGGAAGGAAACATAGATATGTATATGTCCAATTCCAAGCTAAATAAAAACTTCAGCCTCTTACATAATTCAATATTACTGAAATAAATTTATATTAAATTAATTAGTATTACGGTCAATGTAGTTGGTTAAATGTTAATAACGCTAATTGGATTAACCGTCGCCTCCTCCCCAGGTTAGCCCTTTAGGGTAGCCCGGAGGGAAGGGAGCTAGTGTGCCCTGCTTCCGCTCCCTGCTCTGTGGCCTGCTCCTCACTCTGCTGCTCCTGCGTCCTCGGGGGGCGGGGGGCTGGAAGTGGTGCCTGGAGGAACAGGCGAGGCCCCGCTGGCTGCTGCCCTGCGCCGCGCCCTCGCCCTGACCCTGCGCGTCCCAAAGCTCCCAGCACTCCCGCCTCTGAGTGTCCCCTTGGTCCAGGGGAGAACTCGCCGCCTCGCTCTGTCAAGCTCTGACTTTTCAGCCTTCCTCAGTTACATGCCTATCCCGGTTCAGCCATCAAGGGCCCTCCAACCAGCCCCTGGCCCCTGGATTCGTCCTAACTGGTGCCAAGCCCCTGTCTCCCTCTGAAACTTTAAAGAAATCTCCAGAGCTCTGCTCTGACCTGAAGCAGGCTATGGCTTTTCGCAGCTCATCCAACATCAATAGGATATAAGAAGCCGGTCTTGCATTCTGGAAATGTAGCCCCAAGTGCCACACAGGGTGCTCCACTCCCCCTCTTCCGTGGGCTGGGAGAGCGGGACAGAGTGGAACAGGCATCGAGGGGTCTCTGCTCCTGCACGGTTCCTTCCGAGGCCCGGCTCCCCTTCTCAGCGAAGTCTCAGCTTGTGAGGCGATCCCTTGAAGGGTGTTTTCTGGGGGGGAGGGTTTCTCACCTCTTAGCAAGTCAACCTCAGTTTAATGGAAATAATTTCACGTTATGATAAATGATTTTTTCCCCCTGAAACTAAGTTGCTGTAAGGGACACAAACATGGTCCTGATGATAAAATGGGAATTCTCTGATTTTACTTTATCCGCACTGTGTAGCGACTCGTTTCTCCCCTTTCCTTTCTCCGTCCAAACCCTTAGGCACCTTGATGCTTTGGCATTATGTAGACTGACACAGCCCTCCTTTTGGCTTAAAATTATATTTTTTTGACACTTATATGATTGTAAACACAATTTTAAATGAATACTTTCCAACTGCATGGCACTTATAAGGTGCTCATTCAGGTGGTTAAGAATATTCTTGTTTTTTAAATTATTGAATTGCATATCTGCAATGTGTAGATGAACCCTAATTTGAAACGCACTGACATGGGACAAATAATGTTTTGCTCTCTTCCAAATATAGAATCACTATGATTCTAACAGCATAAAACATTCCCTTGCAATTAGACTTCTATATGGTTGAGGATACTCTGGTGTTGTCAAAATCAAATCTGACCTTTAAAAATATCTAACCTGTCTCCTTTTCATAGAAAGTCACCCTTTCTCAACATTTTTTCTTTGGGAAAAAAAAAAAAATGGTATAGAAAACTTGCCTGCAGATATATTTGAGACATGAATCTCTTTTGTCTATTTGACATATTTAAATAAGAGGTATGCAATATGAACTCCATAATCATATTAGAAACAGAATGTCAGCTTAGTTATCTTATCCCAACATCCAAATGGTTTTTAAAAATTTCCTGAAGTATTTTTCTATATTGTGACAGCCACTGGGGTTCCTGCTCCTTTGAGTGTACCTTGGTAACTCCCGGGTTTGGAGAAGCATGTGGAAGAAAGGGGGGAGGGTAGAAACTAGCTCTGTGTCCCCTGGCCATAGCTACTTTGTCAAATACTGCTCCCAGATGCTTTAACACCAGCTGAAGATTTTACTGAGCTCATCAAAGTTCCAAGGATGGCATTTTCCATTTTATTGTACTCTCCACAGTTTTGCATGTCGGTGTGTACATAGAAGTCTCTCTCAGTAGGCTCATGATGTTCAGATAACTGCTGAATATGGATCAGCTAGTAGCTAAGATTTTCTATGAAATATGGTTTAGATACTTCGTTATAAATAAATAACAAGATTACCCTGTGGCTTTAACTGAATTTTACTGTTTTTCTGAGCCCCACATGGAAGAAGTTTGTGCAGAACAGGTCATTTTAAAACCTATTCAAACCAATAGGAAATCACAACTTTCTTTCCCAACAACATAACTCAGGATGTAGGATTTTCCGATTTTAATCTCTTGGGTTCCACTCCAAGATGCTCCTGCTTTTTATTTGCAGTCTGCATCCTTGACTTTGACAATCTAGGATTTGTAACCTTGCCGTACAGGACACAATAACATTGTGTGCCTCTTATTCTCCAGGGTGCAAATATTGAAAAAAATGACCATTTTCCAATAGACTGATTTCAAGAATTTGCAAATATTCTAATAATAACACCACCAGAAATGTTTCCAGAAAATGCCTCTTATGCTTGCTCTCATGTGTTTTCTGTGTTTCCTAACTGGAAATTTAGTAATGGGTTCTCTCTGAAATAGAGGCACAGACTTTATTTTTATTTTTATCTGACTATTTTTAAAATTAAATTGCATCTGTACTATTTTCGATGAGACATTGTTTTAAATAGTTGTTTATTAAGGTCATCATTTGCAAATTTTCTTTTATTTATATTTGTACTAGGAAATAATAACCAAGAGTTGGTTAGCTGCAGCTGGTATCAAAAAAAATTACACAATAGCTGGGCAAATAAAACTCATTAGCTTCCAAAATAATGTTCATGTTCGTTATACAAAAGGTGGGAATTGTGTTTTTTGTGTTGTTTGTGGTTTTTTTTTGAAATCCTCATCCTCATTTTGATCGGTCAGAAGGCAGTTTTCAGAAAGAACTGATTCATAAAATAAGACATCATTCTTTTGTGGTTTAAATGATCAGGTATAATTCAGTTGTCATAAGACAATTTTTGGCTGATTTGAGCTTGCTTATTTTATATATAAAATCGATATTCACTATTATATTAATTTTCTAAAATACACCTTCAAGGTACATATCTTATACTATGTTTAAAGCACCATAAACCAAAAGGAAAAACTACATTCAGTGAGAATTATATAAGTGAAGGGAGCATCTTTCGGCCAATAGCTAAAAATAACCGAGTCACATAAGGCCACTAATCAGAAATCAAAGGGGGAAAACATTCTTAGCACCATTCTCATTTTCTCGTGGTAATTGGTTTTCTTTCTTCCTACCTTTGGAATTAGAGAAGACTTAACAGTGGAAGAAAAAGGGCAAACAGAGAAAATGAGAACTTGACAGACCACAGGATTAACATGGGCTCTGTCTTCGGATTTGCTAATAACAGGCTTGCTCACAGCGTCTCTAAGTCTAGGAAACCTCATTCACTGGCAAGCCACTTTTAGTTTTCTTTGCATTTGTGGCAAATCGGGTATATTTGATCCAGTTTTCTTCCTTGCATTCATTCTCCTTGTTATATAGGCCTGAAATATTAGTGTTAGATGGCAAATGTTGAAATAAAAATTGTCTTTCCTTGGATTAGCCTTTAAAAAACTAGAGAATATTTAAGTGAGGGGAGAGCTGCATCCTTCCTGAACACCCTGCTCTGTTACTTTTTTTCAGGCAACCATGAACTAAGTATTTCAGAACAGGTGTCAGCAGTCTCCGGTGGAGATGAATTGCCACCAAAGGAAAAGTTCTCATCCCAGAGCAGTGGAGCGGAAATGTCTTTGTACAGGAATCTGCTCAATTCCCTTGGTGCTGCTTTAAAACTATTTCTCAATTACGCCTGAAAGCTAGCAGTCATTTACCTGTGAGTCAGCAGAGGAAATACCACAATTCTCTCAAATATTATAATTAGAATTTTCTCCCAATTTCACTGCTTGAATTTAACCCCTTATTATTTTTATTGTACTGTTACCATCACACCTGATATGAAAATCATGCACTTTCATTGGAGAAAAACGTGAAAAATAAAGAAAAATAGGAAGAGTATGTAATACCATCCAAAGATAACACAGTGTTAATATTTTTTATATATATTTTGCACATCTGATAATTTTTTGAAGTTTGGATGTATACTCTAGTTGCATAATTTATGATTATCAAACAGTACATGATTGACATTTTCTTCTTAAACATAATATTTAATAGCTTCCATAATGTGTCTGATCAGTTTTCTTAGGTTTTTGCTTGCTTTATATTTTTATTATAAATAATGTTGCAGGAAATATCATTAGCTGTAATTCGTGGATATCTCAATTTATTACTTTAAGTCAAATCTCTAGAAATTAAATTAATATTCCAAATGGTATACATTTAAAGTTGGATGTCTGCTGCAAAATTGTCATTAAAAAATGTGGATACACAATTTAGGATTTCAACAATAGAATGAGAGCGTTCCATTTTGTTTTGTTTTGTTTTTCCTACAACATTTCACATAGTGGGGGGATGATCTCTTCCAAAGAAGTTTAAAATATTGGCTATTTGAACTGCTTTGCTTGGTTATGACAATATTCATGGAATTCAACTTCTGAAACTTCTTCAAAATGCCCCAATATTATTGTTAGAATTGTAATTCACTTATTTTCAGTCCATTTTCTTTTCCAGAAAATTATTTTATTCAAAATTTGTAATTTATTAAAGTAGAATTGTGCCTAATATATTCTAACTTCCTTTGCTAACTTCCTTTTTTATTTCTAAATTTGAGTTTCTCTGTATTCTCTTGTGTTTTTGTTTTTAAATTACAGTAGCCAGTGGTTTTTTAAGTTCATAAAATTCTTCACAATTCTCTTTATAATCTAACATGAGTTTCTTCATTTCTTATATTCTTTGGCATGATTGCCTTGAATAACAGAATTTCAGATAACAGGAAACATATATTTTTTCTGCCCTTCAGAATTTTCACATCTCATCTTCAAGGTATAGAGCTGTGGAGTATGTACTCAATACTTGCTTGTGGAATGGGCTATTGAAAAGTAGAGGTCAAGCTGGGAAAGGAGGGGGGACCAAACACAGTGAATATAAAAGGCATAGATCTAAGGAAAATAAACAAAGAGAGAAGAGAATAAATATTATATCCACAAGAATCCCTTCTCTGCCTTACATCCTAAAATACACAACTTTTAGCTTAGAGATGACAGATACTCAACTCTAATCTAATGCCTAATTTCTGGAAATGCAGAAGGTATAGTAGAGCCATCTGTGCCAGAGGCTGTCTTATCTTTTTTGCATTGGGATCATGTTTCTTTGGGGGCAAGATACCTGCCTTCCCTGCATGTATCATATATATGTTCTCTTCTTTTCCTGCCCTCTAAGCTTCTGATTTTGAGGTTGCTTCAAACAATTCTATCACTTTAAGGAATAACAGTAAGATCTCTGGGTATAATTTCCAGATAGATATGATCAGCTTCAATCCAAAGAGTCAAATATTTGAATAGAGGTTGATGTTTGAGTAAGTTTTTTGAAGGAAAACTTATAAAAATCTCTTAAAATACTTTTAAAACTTACTCTGAAGAGGTTAATCTCATTTCATATTCTTCACTGATCCACATAAATTTCCTCTGCATATAACAGGGCCTTTACCAGAAGCATTAGAAAACGTGGCTCCTTTTTTCCCTTGGCCATATGTTTTCTTATCTTGTAGGTTGTTAGCTCTATGCAGTGAATCAGGGAGAAAACAGAGGTGCATTCAATTAATTTCTTTGCTCAAAGCCATCCATCTGAAGTTTCTTACATCCATTACATATGTTGGCAGCACTTTTTATGAAGGCTGACAGCTATTTCTGAGACAGCACAAACTTAACCTGAGTGCTTAGACGAGTTTTCCTGATGACATGGTTGATTTCCAGGAGGATTCTATTTCAAACAAGGGCATGATTTTGAGAAATGGTGGAAGAGGTATTGTGGAGCCAACTTATTTTATACAAGCTCCTTTAAAATCCATTTTTATTAAGTCTACGTTTCAAAGCAAATGACACTTAAGTTTACATGAGAGCAGAACTCTTCAAATATGGCAAAAAGCTTTGTGATTTATTTTTTATAGACTTTATGTTTTTAGAGCAACTTTAGGATCACAGCAAAATTGAGCATAATGTACGCAGATTTCCCATATGCCCCCAGCTTCCACATGTGCGTGTCCTACCCCATTATCAGTATCCCCCAGCAGAGTGGCACATTTGTTATATAATCGATGAACTTATATTGACACATCATTATCAACTAGAGCCCATAGTTTACATTAGTGTTCACTCTTGGTGTTATACATTTTATAGGTTTGAAGACATTTATATGACATATAATTTTTAAAAATCATGATTCATTTAACATTTACATACTGCATTCCAGATACTATACTAAGTGTTGAAGTTTCAAAATAAAATGTGTTTTTTTTTCTGCCTTGGAGTAGAGGACTATAATAGTGGGGAGACTGACGTCATACCTGTCTGACTAAAAAAGGTATATATTATGTGTTGCCATAAGCATGTGTAGGAAGAGCAGTGAAAAGAGAACAAATGGAGGGCATCTTAAATGTTATGTTCTTTTGTTCTGGAAGAAGAAAAAATAAGCAGTGGCTAGGATTCGTGAAATATGTGAAATGGGATAGGTGTCACTGAAAATTGAATGATCTTTAGTATTCAGTTTATATAATGACTTTACACCTTCACAATAAATAATCTACTTTCATTCAAACTCAGATCATTTACATTTAGAAAAGAAAAAAGACCCCAGCAGAATGAAATCCATCAATATTATTTGGCTGTTTTCTGTATTAACTGCTTTTATTTTCTGACAGTTGATAAATATCCACATACTTCAAATACATTTCTCTTGATTCATTAGGGAGTTTTTTTGTTTGTTTTGTTTTTCATGAAGAGTAAACCTTTGCCTAAATTTGGAAATAAGGAGGACACTGACTTCTGTAGGGACAAATAGGGCCTGTTGTCTTATTGCCAGCATTTTTACAGAAAAGGAGGTTATAATTGAGGCGATGATCTAAACTTACTAGTATCTTGTGAGGGAAGAGTCGACACATCAGGCCCAGTTGCTCAGTCCTTGGTTGTCTCCTAGGGAACCCAAAACCATGGGTGACCCTTGGCCAACCACTGGGAATGAGACGATAGGAAAGTTCTTTATGTTAATTATTGATGCTTTCGCTGTGTACACAGGAAGCAAATAGACTGTGATATACTAGTATGTTCAGATTGCTCTGCACAAACACCAGGGCTGAGGATGTGCCCCTGATTTCTTTGTTGGGGTCCTGAGTTTCATTGTCATGGCTGGTTCCACAGCAGAATGTGTCTATATGACCAACTCTTTCATAAAAGTCTTGGACCTTGTGACTCACACAAGGCTTCCCGAATAAAGACATTCTGCACGTGTCTCTTTGGTTTGATGTTAGAGAGAAAGCATGTCCTGTGTGGCTCTGGATGGGGAAGAAGTTGGAAGCCTGTGCCTGACCGCTTGGAACTCTGCTTAATGCGCATCTTTTCCGGCTGCTTTTGCTCTGCACCCTTAATCTCTAATCTTTTATCTCTAATTCCACACTCCCTAGCTTTTGTTTTTTTGTACGTTTTGTTGAAGTATAATATACATATAAAAAGTGCACAAATTATAAGTATATACTCAGTTAATTTTCACAAAGTGAACATACCTGTTAAGGCCCTAACTCAAGACACAGATTACTACTAGAATTCTAGACGCTCCCTTGAATCCCCTGCTAGTCACTACTCCTCCCAAAGTTAACCATTATGCTGACTCTACCGCGACAGTTCAGCCTGTGTATGTTTTAGAAGTAAATTCCTGTTGTACGTACTCTTATGTGTATGCATTCTTTTGATTAGCATTGTGTTTGTGAAATTCATCCATATTACTGTGTATAGTTGTAATCGATTCATTCTCATTACTCATAGTATTCTGTTGTGTAAATATATAACACAGTCTATCCATTTTATTGTAGGTGGGCATTTCGTTTTTTCTAAATGGCATTCTTTTTGGCATTACAAATAATACAGCTGTGAACATTCTTACACGTGCTATTTGGTAAACACTTCTGTTGGATAGAGTCGTCCCTCGGTATCTGAGGGGGACTGGTTCCAGAACCCTTGCAGATACCAAAATCTTCAATGTTCAAGTCCCTTATATAAAATTGCATAGTATTTGTATATAACCTGTATTTGCATATAGACTACAACAGTGCCTGCCTTCAGTTCACTTCATTTGTGTGGGTTCAGCATAGTGCTCTGCATGTGGCCAATTCAAGTTTGGCCTTTGAAAGTTTCTGGGATATTTTTCCCCTGAATATTTTTGATCCATGAGTGATTGATTTGAAGGGCTGATTACATAGCATGGGAGTAAAGTTGCTGAGTTATAAGTATTACATATGTTAACTGTAGATGATTATTGTACAATGTATACATATATTAAGATATTGTCATACATCTTAAATATAAACAATTTCTATTTGTCAATTATACCTCAGAACAGATAAAAAAATAAAAAGTTAAATGCAGTGTGCATAATTTTACCAGTTAAAAACTTTATGTGTGCCAAATACAGCTTTCCTTTTTTTCTTTTTTAAAGCTGATTTCTTACTTCCTTCAAGCTCCACTTCTGCCAAAGCAGAAAAAGAGATTAAGCCTGCTTATTCAAATTAGCTTAGCGTCAATCACTTTAAACATTTCAGGTCAATTGAGGGTTTAAATTTTTTTCAGGAATTTCTGAACTCTCAAAATGTCTCCTCTCCCCATGATGGTGTCTGGGTAATCTTCAACATTTGCTGCCTCAGGATAGCAGCCAATCTCCCTCCCAGCCTTGCCTCCTGGCCTGGGCCAGTGCCCTTTCTCAGTGATCTCTGGTTGAGGTGTGGCTCAGCGTTGCACCTCCACCGCTTCATGGCTTCGTGCAGGATGAAGTGCCTCAGGCTGTTGTCACTGGTGGCTTGTTCTTTCTGTGAGCAAAGCTAGGGATTTTCTTCTATTCCTCCCTCCCTGCCTCCCTCCTCTCTCACTTCCTCCCTCCCGCCTGTGTCCCCTTCTTCCCCTTCCCTCCTCCCTCCCTCCCTCCCTCCCTCCCTCCCTCCCTCCCTCCCTCCCTCCCTCCCTTTCTTCCATCTTTTTTCAATATTCCATCTGCAATATATGTGAAACTGTTTTTTTCAAAAACGTCCACATTGTTCCGTTGATATTTTATCAAGTAAATTACTCTTTTTCCTCTGAACTGAAAGCTAGGCATGCATACTTTACTGGCAATAACCTGAATTTTCACTTTTAGCTGTCAAAATTCTGGGTTATGGCACTGTTAATATTTTACTTGTTATATTTTATCGAAGGCAGACACAGACTCTCATGCTATAATTTCATTTTTCTTTTTAAGAAATCATACAGAGAAGTTGTTGAGAAGTTTTCCCTTGTCTAGCATTGAGGAGAGGACCTTAGAAAGGGCACACATTGAATTCAGCCTCACAGCTAAGGTGCCAATTTCCTCAGACTTTCCAACAACTTGATTGAATTTAAACTTGTCTGTCTTTAGCCTTTTAAAAGGCTATTTGGTTACAGGGCACGAAAGCAAGCAACTTGAAAGCCTGCCTATTTCTTGATCCCTATGAATTCATCTAATTGGGTATAACTGTGATGTTGCAGGGTGCCTGGATATCTTTGGCTAAAATGTAAAGACTAAAATGTGTGAAGTAGATTGTTTTATTTATGCTGCTTACATAAGGTGAGCAATCTGATAGTGAGACTGAATGAATGAGCAATTAGGCTTTTGGTTTTCAATAAGTGATATATAAAAGCAAAAAAACTCCTAGCTGACTATCCTAAGATAGTAGAAACACCTGTGCCGATCTGAGACCCAGCACTTGACTTTAGGTGTAATTAGGCTAATTACACTGCAGGTTTCCTAGAGGAGATACACTTCTCTGCGGCATTCACATAAGAGCCTTCGTAATATTGCATTTACTGTTTTATACATATCAGTTTACTGGGAGATGGATGGGACTTTTAATACATTTTTAGAAACATTTTCATGATATAATTGAAATAACAAATGAAATATAGTTTGTCTTAGGTCTGCAGTAAAAAAGCCTTGTGTTTTTAACTCTTTAAGTGCAAAAATAATAATGCACTCTTCTGTCAACTAGCATGATACCATTACATGAAGGTAAAAAAATTCCAATTGTATTTCAGTTTGGATCAGAGTCTGTTACTTCAAATAAAGAAAATAAAAACAAAAACATGGCTAGTTATATCTTTTAATCATTTAAGATAATTTATGAAAGAATGGGAGGAAAAGTATAACAAAAGTAGGTGTTCATTGTGGAAGTAGTTTTCTTACTTATGTACGTGATTCTGATATTGCTTTCCCAAAATTTGGAGCTGTTTCTCTTGTATGTAAAATATCTCTTATTAATAATAAAATATAATTTGTATACTCTGTTCAAAATACAGAATTTATGTTTATACATAATTTTAAGTTAGCATATTGCAAATTATTTAGTGACCAATAAAAGTACTTTTGATCAGAAGAGTGTTTTGTTTTGTTTTGAAGACACTGAGTCTTAGTAAAACTTTGTAGGTGAGCCATTGTAATGTCTTTACAAATGCAGTCACTTTGATGATATAGAATTCAAGGGGTCATTTATACCAGTGGTCTTCAAAGTGGGGTAACTAAACCCATTTATTAGGATTTGCTAATATTTAATTTAAGGATGACACTAGCACTATCAGAGAGCATGAGTGTCACAACTCACTTATCAGGAGTTATCCTGAAGGACATTTAGGTGTCAAAACAGAGGTGCTGACCTAAGTCCTTTGTCCATTCATTTGATTTCACCATATTGGGATTATTGCAATTTATTTGTGTTGAATCAGGTAGATTTGCAGGTTATATTAATTAGTTTTGATTAAACAAAAGGTTTAAATAAGATTTCTGGAAAGACATCATAGTTTGACTATATCACTAATAACAAAAATGCAAATAATAAGAAAATGTCAGAGCTCACATTTCTAAAACTAATACTGGCTGTTTTCAGCCACATTATGAGCTAAAAACAATAAGATAATAACAATATTTGAGATGTTGATAAAGAATAATTGAAATTATCAAGATGACTGTTTGAAATTTATACATTTACTGTCATTAAGAATGAAACTTGCCCTAACTTTATTTAGTCTTGAGATGTTAGCTAATCATGGTATAAAGCCACCATGAGTAGCAGGGCATTGAAGAAGATGACCATTTCTTCAGTAATGTTTGGTGTCATATGATAATTCAGGACTCTAAAATGTAATAAAATGCAATGAATTTTTATAAAATTTTTGAAGTTTGTTAATAGTGAGAGTCAAAATCCCATGAACCATTAGGGAAACATCTCAAAATCTTTCTTGTCTATTAAGATGAAAGAAAGAGAAACATCATTTAAACAATGAGGACATTTTGACCTCACAAGTTGAGGAATGTCTTAAATATAAAAATATCCCACTGGCCAGTGTGGCTCAGTCTCAGAGTCAGAACAAAATGAAGGAAGCCTTACCTTACCTTAATTCTTCTTTGAATGTGTGGTAAAACTCCCTTGTGAAGCCATCTGGGCCAGGGCTTTTGTGTGCTGGGAGCCCTTTGATTACTGCTTCAACCTCATCAACAGTTATTGGCCTGTTTAGGCTTCCTGACTCTTCCTGACTGCGTTTTGGAAGGTTGTATTTTTCCAGGAACTTATCCATTTCACCCAGGGTGTCCAGCTTGGTGGCATATAGTTGTTCATAATATTTTCTTACAATCCTTTGTATTTCTGTTGGGTCAGTTATTATTTCATCTCTTTCATTTCTGATTTTGTTTATTTAGGTCTTCTCTCTTTGTTTTTTGATGTGTCTGGCTAAAGGTTCAACAATCTTGTTTTTTTTCCTTCAAAGAACCAGCTCTTGGTTTCATTGATCTTTTGTATTGTTTTGTCTCTATGTCATTTATTTCTGCTCTGATCTTTATTCTTTCCTTCTACTTACTCTGGGCTTTTCTTGTTGTTCCCTTTCTAAGTTTTTAAGTTGTAGGGTTAGAGAATCTATTAGAAGTTTTTCTTGTTTTTTGAGGTAGGCTTGTAGTGCTATGAACTTCCCTCTCAGGACTGCTTTCATTGTGTCCCATAGATTTGGAGTTGTTGTGTGTTCATTTTCATTTGTTTCCAGGAAGTTTTTTTTTTATTTCTTTGTTGATCTCTTTGGTAACCCATTCATTGTTTAAAAACATGCTTTTCAACCTCTGTGTGTTTAAATGTTTTTTAGTATTTTTATTGTAGTTGAATTTTAATTTCATGCCACTGTGGTCTGAGAAGATGCTTGATATGATTTCAATCTTCTTGAACTTGTAGAGACTTGTTTTGTGTCCTAACATGTGGTCTATCTTTGAGAACGTCCCATGTGCACTTGAGAAGAATGTATATTCTGCAGCTTTGGGGTAGAATATTCTGTAAATGTCAATTAAATCCATCTAATCTAGTGTGTCATTTAGAGTCACTCTAGGAGTTTTTTATAAATTTAGGTGCTCCGAGATTGGGTACATATATGTTTATCAGGGCTATATCCTCTTGCTGGATTGATCCCTTTAGTATTATATAATGACCTTTCTTGTCTCTCATTATGGTCTTCATTTTTGAAGCCTATTTTGTCTGATATGAGTATTGCTTCCCCAGCTTTTTTTTCATTTCCATTTGCATGGAAAATTTTTTTCCATTCCTTCACTCTCAACCTGTATGAGTCTTTTGTTCTGAGGTGGGTCTCTTGTAGACAGCATATATTGGATCATGTTTTCTTATCCATTCAGCCACCATATATCTTTTATTTGGGGCATTTAATCCATTTACATTTAAGGTTATTAGTGAAAGATACTTATCTACTGCCATTTTATTTCTTTATGCTTATATCTGTAATTCTATTTATTTTCACTTCTAATTATAGCAGTCCCTTTAACATTTCCTGTAATGCTGATTTTGTAGTGATAAACTCCTTTAGCCTTTTTTTGTCTGAGAAGCTCTTTATTTCACCATCTATCTTGATTGTTAATCTTGCTGGATAGTGCAGTTTTGGTTTCAGATCCTTGTTTTGCATTACCTTGAATACTTCATGCCATTCCCTTCTGTCCTGTAGAGTCTTTAATGAGAAGTCAATTGATAGCCTTATGGGGGCTCCTTTGCAGGTTACAGATTGCTTTTCTCTTGCTGCCTTTAAGATTCTCTCTTTGTCTTGGATTATTGGCATTTTAATTATGATGTGTCTGGGCATGAGGCTCTTTGGATTCTTCTTGCTTGGGACTCTCTGTGCCTCCTGAACTTGTGTGACTTTTTCCTTGGCCAGGTTAGGGAAGTTTTCTGCCATTATTTCATCAAACAGATTCTTTAACCCCTGCTTACTTTTGACCTCCTCTGGCAGTCCTATAATAACAAATATTGTTATGTTTCATGCTGTCCCAGGGCTCCCTTAGACTGTCCTCCTGTTTTTTAATTGTTTTTTGTTTTGGGGTATCTGATTGAGTGATTTTTTTCTACACTATCTTCTAGTTCCCTAATCCGATCCTCAGCTTCCTCTAATCTGCTGTTTATTTCTTCCAATGCATTCTTTATTTCTGCTATGTCATTCTTCATTTCTGACTGGTCATTTTTCATAGTTTCCATATCTTTTTTCATGCTGTTGAGCATCCTTATAATCAGTATTCTGAACTCTATATCTGATAGGTTGCTTATTTCCATTTCATTTAGCTCTTTTTCTGGAGACTTCTCTTATTCTTTCATTTGGGGCTTGTTTTTTGTTTCCCCATTTTGGCTACATTTTTGGGTTTGTGTCTAACTATTAGGTAGATCTGCTAGGGCTCTCGGTCTTTTTTGGAGGGTCTCTGGTACAGGCCAATGTTAGACGCAGTTTGTGACTGGCCCTGAGTGCCCTGTTTGTGGCTATCAACAACCTTAGGCCTGAGGTCTCCTCTGCTGGGGCTGGGTGTGTTTGCACAGGACTAGAATGCACACCAAAGTCTGCTTTTCTAAGGCCCAGGTCCTGAAGCATATCAAGCAAAGACTCATAGCACCCTGAGGTCTGCCTCTGCTGGCAGACTGATTAATCTGATTCTCTTAATGAGCCTCAGTCTATAGAAGCTCATTAAGAGAGGGTGGGGTGGCTGGTTGTTATCAGTCTCTTAACAAGCCTCGGGCTGTAGAAACTCCTCTGGGCAGGACAAGAGGCTTTCCAGCAGGGTGGGGCAATTGCTTCTCCCTCAGGCAAAAGCCGAAAATTAACTGCGAAGAAAGATGTCCCCCACAGCCTGGGGGAATGATTTGGCACAGGAATCCAGAAAGGTGTCCCCTGATTTCACTCTCCAGAGCCCACAACCCCAGACTCTCCCCACACAGCTCCAGTCCACTCCACTCCCCCTCCTCCAGAGCCCAAGGTGAGTGGCACAGGAAACTTTGTGCATTGGCTCTCTAAAAGGATTCCTGCAGTTCCAGCTGCCTCTCCCTGGCAGACAGAAACCCAGCTGCTTTTCACAGCCAGATGTTATGTAGGCACCTTTATCAGTTCTGGTGCTCTTGGCTGGGAAGCCCAGCCTGGGGTTTGGGCCCCAGACTCCTCAGTGGAAACCCCCACAGCTGAGATCTCCCTCCAGACCTTCAGCTGCTGCCTGTGGGAGCCCAGCCAGCCCTCTTGAGCCTCTGCACTTCCTACCAGTCTCTTTGCAGTCTCTACTTTTCCTCCTTGGTTATGAGGGTGCTTTCCAGCTAGTCTTTAGTTGGTTTTCAGGATGGTTTTTCTATGTTTTAGTTGTAAATACAGATTGGTCCCTGGAGAGTGTCAGTGTAGCTTCCACTCAGTCCTTGGCCATCTTGGGTCTCCCTGTGTAGCCTTTTAAAAGCTAAGTGGTCCTCCCTTCCAATTCCCATTTGATAAATGGGATCAAACTGATTGAAATGTAAAGAGGTGAAGGACTATACATTTCTTGGGTACTTTTCTTAATTTTGAGAACTGAACCATAAAATTCTTCAATGTGTTGCACTATAGGCCTATAATGCTGTCCTGTTTTGGGAATTAGCTCAGTAAACCTATTTCTAATGTGGCCTATAAAACAGTAAAGCCATTCTCTCTGTTTGTTCCATGAAGCTTTGCCTCTATTTATCAGCCATTCCCTCAATAAGCAGAAGAGGATCTTAAAGATATATTTATATGAATTGCGATCTCACTTTATTAAGGACAATAAATCCTTCATGTGAGAGTTTATAGTATGAGCTGTATCATCTCCGTGACAAATGAAGGCTAACACAATAGTAGTAAATATTTATTTTAGTCAAAATGAAAGTTCAAAAATACTCCCTTGTGTTGTTAATTTCCGTCTTTCCCTGTCAGTAGCTATCTACTACTTCTTGTCAATTTCTCACTGCAGAAGGAATAGCATGAAACACATAGAGAGGGGTTTCTGGCACCCCCCTAAGAAAAACAAAAAAAGAGCCCAACAGAAAATAGCATTTAAATCAAGCTTATAGTCACACCTTTGATATTCAAAGTATCTTTTCTGAGTTGGAGACTGAAAACATGGATTTAATTTAAAGCTTTTTTTATCCATTCTTATTTTCTTTTAGAAGCATTTGCTATTTTTCAAAGGTGACTTAATAATTCCCCTGATTTGTGTTTCAAGTCTGAAAACTGTGTTATCTTGAAAAGAGACATTTTAGAAAGAATTTGTACATAATACTTAAATCCTTTCCATTTTGTGCCATGTGTAGCCTTTTGTACTATGTAGAGTGAATTATATCCTTCTTGAAGTCATGATTAAAGAGGGAGCAGATAGCTGGGGCTTATTATAAAATTATGTACCCATTCAATGGTTATATTCCCAGTGACTGCTTTCTATCGTGGGATAGTGAAACATTTAAGGTGAGTTTTTAAAAAGATGAAACAAAATACATTTTCTCTTTTAGTTTAACTTTCTATACATCAGAATCACTTCACAGTTAAGTTTCTTAAATTCCTATATGCTAACTCTTTGGAATTTTTTTGTTCCAGATCCTTTTCATAGATATTATGACAGACACTTTTTGAGAGTCCTACAATACAACCAGCAATTTTATCATTTTCTGTTTAATTTTCAAATCCTTCCTCTATGAAAATTATTTTCAAAGGCATTTGACCTAATTCATAAGCAATCTTAACTATTACTTCCAAAAAAGATACACTTGGGCCTGTGCCTCATTAGGCTGCGAATAGAGACAGGTGCGCTAGTTCATCATTTTCTTTTTTCTGTGTTTTTTTTTTAAAAAATCAACACTTGTTAATTCTATATGGTAGATACAAGATTATTTGTTACATTATTCTTTGTACTTTTCTGTATTTTTCTTAAGGTTTTGAAACTACTTTTTCAAATACAGTTGACATTCAATATTATTTTACCTTAGTTTCAGGTGTACAGTATAATGGTCAGACACTTAGGTAAGTTATGAAGTGATACCCAAATAAATCTAGTGCCCACCTGGTACCTTACATAGTTATTACAATATTACTGGCCATATTCCCCATACTGTACTTTACATCCCCACAGAGATCATTTTCTGATCTTGTCCTAATTCTACCCAGAAGATGTTGAGAGTAACTAAGTGCCAGAAGTGTGCCTGTATCTCCTAGTGTTATCTACACGTTCCCGGCCACACCATTAGAGGCAGGTCATTCATTCATACACATACACACCTACACACATCGGACACCTGTGTTTACCTGGCATTTTCACTTTCTCTTTATGTACATTTTGGGATTACCTCTTGATAGCATTGATGAAAAAAAATTTTAATTTTATGAGACATGAGGTCTAAGGGTAGACAAATACAATGCTTCTGAAGACAGCATTATTACTTACACCTTTAACATTCAACTTTCAGTTGGCAGGATTGTTAGACTTGAAATATGTCTGTGACGTTACAGGGGCTATATCCCTAGAAGTTTTTGTAGTGAGTTCTACTCTTTCAATACACCCAGATTTTTGTTGGCATTTCACCTTTACCTTTTTTCTGCTTAAAAATGATCTTTGAGAGAAAACTGTGGACCTGACCTGGTGACTGAGTAAGGCAAGAATTAAAATCACAGATTCCATTTTCATCCTTGCTCTGTGTTTTCATGTTAGTTAATCTGTAATTGCTAAAGAGTCTGCCTAAAAGAAAGTGGCATTTGTATTATATAACAACATTTTGGGGGGAAATTCTAGAAATCTCTGCTTTGACATTTAGTGAAATAAATATATACATGCATAATTGTAGAGTCAACTATTATGTTAACAGAAACAGGGTGCTCAAAATGCTGATGGGCATAATTAATATTTCCTTAATTGGAAAACCAGATATTCTTTGCAAAGAGTTAAAACAATATTATGCCTTCTGTTGAGAGAAAAATATTCCTGGATTACTTTCACACAAACAATGAAAGGAAAAAAAAAAAATGTTATGTTTGCACTAAGCCGTGGCTGGGCCCCTTGGTATTCCTGGTTGTAACAATCCTTAGATTTTAAGGACCGGCTACTTAATGAATTAGCGCTGAAAACAGGAAGAGAATTTACAGGCAGGGCCTCCAAACTGGCCTCAGTCCAGACCTCATTATTTTCAAGGGTTCACTGTTTAAATAACAGCTGGAAGTTTAGAGGACATGGATATCAGCAGGATTGGGACCCCAATGTGTGTGTGTGTGTGTATATTTAGGTTCATAATCTTAACTTTGGCCTAGAGCTTTACTTTTACAGTCTCAGATATCTGGGTTGACCACAGCATTCATCCAGGACTTGAAGTGATCCTAGGAAGCCAGTTATGATATTAGATCAGTATTCTCTCCCCCTAGACCTCTGGGGGAACCCTTCTTAATAAACTATTTAAATAGGAGATTTATATTTATTTATTTATTTATATTTATTTATTTATTTTAAAATATATCTTTATTGATTTCAGAGAGAGGAAGAGAGAGGGAGAGAGAGAGAGAGAAACATCAGTGATGAGAGAGTCATTGATTGGCTGCCTCCTGTGCACCCCCTACTGGGGGTCGACCCTGACCAGGAATCCATACGTGATCTCCTGGATCATAGGTCGATGCTCAACCACTGAGCCACGCTGGTGGGCTTAAACAGGAGATTTTCAATAGAAATTCATCTATTTGTTCCTTCTACCAGTTGGTCACTGTTCTCATGAAATGTACCCCTTTGAAAGATAGGGTTTTTGTGTTTGATATATAGGACTTTGACCATGAATTTAAAAGATCCTTGGAAGGTGATCGGGCATAAAGAATGGGGGTTTCAAAGACCAGCAGCAATGACTAGTGTCCAGATGAGCTTGTGAACTGTGAATTAGAAAATAAAGTCAATTGTGATGGATATTGTGCTGGTTCTGTAAAAGCAAAAACTTTTAAATGTTTTAATATGTGAAAGTGTTACACATGTATATAATATATAAATATATGCATTATGTGTTACCTTTATATTATATGTAAATATATACTATATATAAATATAGTGTATATATATTTAATAGGCTCTTTTATTCTAATCACCCTCCCCACTCATTTACTGTAAGCTGAATGTTGTATGCCTTGTGACAGTGTTTTGGACATTTCTAATTTGGCTTGTTACCCTCCCTTAAGATTCTGTGGTTTTTCTTTATGGTTTTCTAATTTCACAGTTCCTTTACATATTTTATTACAATATTTATAGATATATATTATGTATGCATATACAATATGTAAATTACTGCAGATAAAAGAAATTATATTTTTTATCTCCAGACTCTCTCTTCAATCACTTGGAAATTGATGCCTTTTCCCACATTAATTGCTTCCAGTCAGCTGCAACTATATACAGTAAATTAACCAGCATAAAATTGGATTTTATCTTTCCTTTTAAAATTAAAAAAAAATTACTCTGGGAATTTATAAAAATTCTAATCTAGGATAGACATATTTTGTAAAAAAAAAATACTGTGTGTTAATTGCTATTGATAAGTTTTTTTCTCCCAATATCTAAAATATTAAATTCTTCAGAAATATTGTTGAATACTGGAGGGAAATTTCATAGCAGTCTCAGGAGAAGTACCCTAAAATTAAGTCATAAATTTAAATCACCTTCCATCAGAAGCAGCTCAGAATGTTCAGTGAAAACAAATAAAAAGCACACATATTTCTGGTCACAAAAAGATCACCAAACTTCTAAGTAAAGACCCAAAAACACTTCTAATATTAAACAGTGAAATAAATGTGAGCATTATCGCCTCTCAGTTGTACATCCTCTGTTCTAGCCTACATGGTATGACAATTATTTATGATAAATCTGTGATTTGTGCTTGGGACCAGGTTTCCTAAGGCATCTCTGGCTTTGCATAGGTCCAGGGAAGGGGTTATTTATTTTAGAAAATATGGATTTCTTAGAATATGTTCACTGTAAAAACCCAACAATAGTTTCTATTAGAACTAGACTTCTAAAAATAGCTGTCTACACTAGGACTTGACTTTCTCCCTTGGAATTCCCGACCTCCTGACTTTCTGAGATTCTGCAGAATTCATTCTTGACTTTCCTCCTTGTGCTGACCACCACTTGAGCAAGTAACCTTAAAGATCCTCCCTCAAAATCCAGACCCAAAGGTGGGACCCAAAGCCTGTCTTCTCAGTTTGCGCTTCAGTTTCGGGAACTGTCTGTTCTGTGGAAGATCAATGCTTATTCAAGGGCTAATCACTACCAAGGTACAGGCCACTAGGAAAATTTGTCTTTTAAAAATTAAATTCAAATAAAAGCCAAGGGCTATCTGGATATTTTTATATATATGCAAGGATTTTAAAAAGCAATGTCTCATGAGGACTTCCATATCCACCACATAACCAAGTAAAAAATCCGTTTCCTTGAGGTGTTCCTCTCTGAGGCCCTGTTCCATTTCCTTCACCCCCAGATGTAACCATCATCTTGAATTTGGATTTATTATTTCCTTGTTTCTCTATGTAGTTTAATTTTGTTTGTATCCCAAACAATCTGCTGTTTAGATTAATAACTGTTTGAAGCTTTTTTGATCCCATCAAATCATACTATATATATTATTTTACAATTTCTTTGCCACTGAAAGTTATTTTCCCAATATCCATTCATGTTGTTGTTATTTAGCTGTGATTCATTTATTTTCTCTGCTATATCAGAATCCATTTGCAACCATATATTTACAGATTCTACTAGAGATGAATGCACAGCATTTGACAAGGTCATTTTTTGTGTGACCACTTTCAAACTCAGGACATTTTTTTCATTTTCATTTATTTCATTTCCAGAAACATTAAGTCATTGAATTTTGAACACTGTATTTTTTTAAATATATCTTTATTGATTTCAGAGAGAGGAAGGGAGAGGGAGAGAGAGCTAGAAACATCAGTGATGAGAGAGTCATTGGTCGGCTGCCTCCTGCATGCCCCCGACTGGGGATCCAGCCCGACACCCGGGCATGTGCCCTGACCGGGAATCGAACCTCAGTCTCCTGGATCTTAGGTTGGTGCTCAACTGCTGAGCCACTCCCGGCCGGGCGAGTTTCGAGCATTTTAAAAGTGCTACTGAATTGCCTCTCTGATATTGCACCCCTCCCGCTTCCCTCTTTCCTGGGCATCTTTCCATTCTGGGCCCCCGTGTTCCTTCGCCTGGCTGCGCACTGGTGGCTGAGAAGACTGAGGCTAAGGGACAGGATGATGGTCGGAGGCCAGTGTGGGCAACCTGCTGATAATAACATTTTTCAATCCTTTTTCCCCCTACTTTTATTTTTAGTTTGCTTGGCCTTAGCTCGATCTCAGCATAAGGTCCCCTGAACTAATACATTTAAAACAAACCTTAAAAAACCCCACAACTGACCTTCACATAAAGACTCATAATTTTAAAATGAATCACGAAAAGTCAGGCTCCTTTTATTCCAGAGGTCACTGAGTAAAATACCATCTGTAAAGTTCTCCGTAAGCACTGCTTCCATCATATCCTGAAGGTAAAATATGGGAAACAGGAAGCACATCAGCATTTTCTCCAAGAGCTGTATTCAGTTACTCAATTGAGTGACAGTGAAGAAATGAGCAGTATTCTTTCCTACTCAATTTTTTGACATTTCCAGAAGAAACTGGGAAGATCAAATTCCACTCAATAGAATGAAAGCCACTGGAAATAGCAATTTCTTTTGGACTCCTGAGTTTAAAAACTTATACTGAACTTTTAAATCTGGTCATAATATCTAAATGTGATTTTTCACAAAAAATTATCAGGTAAGCTAATTGTACATAAAAAAGCATGAGCTGAAAGTGAAGGACCTGCAAATCTCATTCCATAGCAACTATTGGTGTTAACTAAGGAAAAAAAATGGCTTAAGCAGTAAAAAAGAGTAAAATTGTATCTTTTTAAAATGTTCTGCCTCTTCAGTTTCAGCAAGTCAATATAAAATGTCTTGGTGATAACCCATTTGGATTTACTTAGCCTGTTGCCCTTTTCATATATAAACACTGAAAGCTGAGATGTTAACGTATAATTTACTATGTAGTTGCCTGTGGGTTCTTTTGCCTGGCTGATAGTACCTGAATTTTGTTCTTTGTATCACTTCTATTTAATGGGGAAAAATTACTATTGCCACCAAGAAAGAAGGACAATCAGCAGCCTTTTTCCTGCTCTGTTTTCAATGATTTTCTGAGAAGGGAGTTAAGTCCCTGGGATGGTAGCACTTTGTAAAATGTGTAAGAACTTATTGTGGATCAGGAAAATGTAGTGCTCTCTTGGGCAGAAAGTAAAGGATATTTATAGGGGATATTAGAAAAGGGGCTGAGATTTTGGCCAAAAAAAAAAGGAGGCGTAATTAACCTTACAGGAGAGAGAACATGGTTCATATCTTAAGTCATCATTGGGAATTTATGATGTTTCTTTATTGGTTGATTTACTGCATTATATTTGTCAGAAAATAAATGCAATGAAGCTTAAAATGAAAATGCCTCACATCACACACTGAGTAAATTTGCACTTATATGCTATTTATGTTTAAAAAGCACACACAAAAGCTTGCGTTTGGGAGTGAAAGGCTGTCGCACCCTGTTGTAGGAATACGTAACACTGTCCTCTTGTACCACGTGGGCTTCAGTTCTGCAGATTTTCACATCTCTCATAAGAAAATGGACAAGGAAAGATTCTGATGGTTTTTCAGAAGAAACACCAACCTTCCTTCTCCACCCACTTCTGATATCTGTCTATTACGGCGTTACTTTTGTTAAATTATAACATTAAAAGGAAAAGCAAGAATAATTTTTTTTCCTGTCCTGTTTCTGTGGCATACTGTCAAGTTTCCCTTTCTTTGTAAATACACCTAGAATGTAGTATTGGGCAAATATAGACTTGAAAATGTAACTAATGGGTCAAGTTCTCATAGATGAGGCCTTAAAATTTATAACTATTCAGACTATATACAATCCATGTTTGTTAAGCTTGCACAGAGGTAGGCAGTCAGGCGCAGCTGTGTTTCTCAAACTCACTGTGTTAAACATTCTCACCTCAAGTCCTTTGCACTTGCTGTTTTCCCTATTTGAAATGCCAAAATCTATGGTAAAATACTCTGAAGAAAAATCATAGGCGTGAAGTAGACCATACAGATCATTCTGGAGAGCAGGGAAGGTCAGCAGGTAGATCTCAACAAGCAGTGAATATCTACAACATGAAGATTATCCAGAGTGAAGTCCTAGGGAATTCCATTAGAACTTAAGTGACTGCATTAATGCTTTAGACGAGATCCGGTGCGTTCAGGGTGGTATAGCTGTAGACAATGTTTTATAAATAGATTAGGGAAATATATATTCAATAAGATGAGCCAGCAGAGACCCTAAGAACATAAATCAAGAGAATCTGCACATATTACCCATCTCTTCTCAGTGCAAAAATATGTCTCCCAGAAAAACCAATGACTGTCAAATTCACCTAAAACAATGGAATAAGATAAAATGCTCCTTCCATAGAAGAAAACAATACTGTAAAATGGGAAATTATATGGAGGAGGTTTCAGACCCTAAGGGGAAATTTTCTTATGATCCCTATAAGATCATAAGCCATTTTCCTATCATTGGAAAGTTTGCGTATTTTCTGTTCTTCACTGTTAAAATAATTCTGCAGTAGCTCTTTCTTATCATGTCCTTACTTGGTTTTGAAATCAAGATCATGCCAGCTTCTTGGAATGAGTCAGGGAGTGTTCTCCCTAATGAGTCAGAGAGTATTCCCTCTTATCTCTTCATTAGATTATTTTAAAATATGTTTTTATTGATTTTTAGAGAGAGAGGAAGGGAGAGGGACAGAGAGATAGAAACATCTATGAGATGAGAGAGAAACATCGATCAGCTGCCTCCTGTACGCCCCCTCCCAGGGATCGAGACCCCACTGTAGCCCAGGCATGTGCCCTGACTGGGAATCGAACCAGTGGCCTCTTGGCTCATGGGCTGATGCTCAACCACTGAGCCACACCAGCTGGCTCTTCATTAGATTTTACCTAAATTAAAATAAGCTCTTTTTTGAATAATTAGTAAAATTTGACTATAAAATTTTTAGCCATATTTACTTTGTGGAGTGATTAAATTTCTTACAAAAACAATTCAGGCTTTCTGTATTTTCTTACGTTAATATTGTCAATTATATTTAAGTTGGATTTCTCCTTTTTACCTAAATTTCAAATGTATTGGCTTAAAATTATTTTTAGTACTTTTTGTTATGTTTTAATCTTTCTTGAATTTGGAATTATGTTCCCCTTTTAAATGCTAATGAATAACTAATTGGTGCTTTTCCCTTTTATTTCTTGATCAATATTTCAAGAACTTTGGCAATTTTGCTAGCATTACCAAAAGCCAAATTTATCAATTATCTTCTCTAACATAACTTAAAAATTTTCAATTTCTTTCATTTTTTCTCATATGTATTAATTATACATTCTTTTTTTTTCTGTTCAAATTTTTTATGTTTTTCATTAATCATCAGCTTTATTTCTTTTCCAAAATTAATACTAAAGGATACAATTTTCTTAAGTACTAATTTGACTGTATCTCGATAGGTTAAAAGAAATATTTTTTTATCATTGTATGGTTCTAATTATTTTCTCACTTCTATTATAGTTTCTTTCTTCACCCATGCATTATTAAGACATTTATTTAAAACAGGTGTAATTGTAGAGGTAGAAAACAGCCCCATGAGAACATCTGGAGGACAAGATAATTCTGAGTAGTGCATCTGGGAAACTCTGAAACACTCATTATTGACGGTGGGCCTTGAGGAATTAAGGCTTTCAGAAATTACAATCGGATGAAAGGTTATTTTAGCAATCGCATTAGCCTGGAGACTGGAAGGCCTGTTGAGTCCCCAGAGGGACGCAAACAATGAGTTTGAAGCAGCTTGGACCATGATCCCAACACTCCTGGGCTGTGTTTTTGAAGGCATTTGCACAAACAAACAGGATTTCTACCAAGGAATCTTACATGAGTTTAGGATACGGATCTTGTATAAACACTTTCCTTTTACTTTTAGGCTACACTGAAAATCTCCATAAAAGTGAGCCATATTTTCTAATTCAAACTTTGTGCTGCAAGGAGAAGTGAATTTATCTCAGCAGCTACACAGTTGCATGACCTCATTTGGAAACTCTTGAAGCTGTGCTCATCTTATTGACACAATTGCTTTGTATATGTTTAGGTTTCTAGTCCACAGCAATTTGAAAGAACCTGTCAACAAAACTGTCTGCATTCCTGAGACTGAGGTGATTAGAATGAACCCTTTAGGTGTGCACTGAATTGGAGTCTCGAATTTAAAAAAGGTGGGGGCAGGCAAGGATTTATATTTTTGTTGTAATTCTTCAAGCATTCTTTTCTGTCAGTGATAATTTTATTAAAAATATTTTCACTTTTTGTTGATTGGCGCCGGTCATTTCCAGAGTTTTTTGGTGCAGCTCTGTCACAAAGCAGTTCTTAATCAGCAGCAAAGCTTTAGCTGATGGTCACCTGCCCAGCAGGCCGTCCCCAGGCAGTGGAATGTGAAGTGTGCCAGCTCTGCGGTGACGCACACTGGAGTTCAGCTCCCAGCGCTTCTGCTCTCTGGCCCAGTGCCCGACTAGTCATGATTTTCCTTTGCTCGTGGGTAAGATAAGGCTGATGAGTCATCCTTCCACACAGCTGGGAGGGTTCATGGTGCGGATCTCTGTGAGCAATCCAACCGAGTTCTGACTCACGGCCGGACTCGGTCTCCTCCCCATGGCTGTGCTCTCTCTCTGTGTCGTCCACTGAGGTGCTTTCTCTCAGCCTCAGCTTGCACAGGTCTTGGTCACTGAGCCTTTTTCTGTTTTTGTTTTGTTTTTTTAAATGCCTCTGACATCCCCTGACTCCGCCTCCACCTTCTCACTCCCAGAGATGTTGCAAACACCTACATTCCTGTAACTCTATTCTTTCTTCAAAGCACTTGTCATAGTTGGCAATTTCTCTTTATTGTTGTGATTATGGGTTTGCAATCTCCATGAGGGTAGAAATCAGTTTTGTTTTCTCTCCACTGAGTCATAAGTCTCTACATCTTGTCTGGCATGTAGGAGTCTCAGAATACTTGTTGAATCTATAACTGAATTAAGTGGAAGAGCAGAGCTCTTACATCCTAATATAAGGCACATCCCCACCCTTGTGGAGATGTTCATAGCTGGATAGTTAGAATACTGGAATCAGATAAAGCTGAGTTCTGCTGTCAGCTAATTAGCCAAGTTCTCTTTAGACAATTTAACCTCTTTGAAGCTAAGTTTCTGTATCTGAAAAATGGGGCAAAAATATTCACCGTAGAGTTTTTTTGTATTAAGTAGGAATGAAAGGCCTGGCAGAAAGTATCATATGGTGTGTACACCATAAAAATAGTTTTAAATATGTATAAGCAATAATCATAATAGTAATGGTAAAAATATCATACTTAAAAAAGGTAATATTCTAGATTGAATATAAAAGGTCCATTCTATGTTAACGTTAATGAAATCTACTACCAGGTACTAAAATGTAACATAGGGCGGTGATATTTTTATTTGACTGATTCAAGAAGATGCAGCCCATGAGTATGCTTTGAAGACAGTTACCAGTAGAACCAACAGTCAAAATGCTTTGTTAGCTGACAGTATATGATGTCTTAAACATTTTGAGGTAAAGCGTATTTGAAGAACAGAACTGAGTTATTAATTTTTGGTGAAAGACACGAGCATGAACTCCATTTTACTAAATACCTCTGAGGAGTGGCAAGTCAGATTGCAAATGCATTTGAGAGCTGAAGACAGACCAGCCCATTCTCTATATGACTCTGCTTTTTTGCAGGTTTACGAAGCTTCATGTACTTAGAAAGGATTAATTTACGGGATACTTTTGTCTCTACATTGGAAGCTCTTGGACAAGAAGGAGCCATTGATTGATCTTCTCCTTCTGCCAACTTCTGTCTTTATCTCTGTCAGGTGGACTGCTGTGGCTGACAAAGAACCTTTTGAGATGTCTTATGAATAAGACCATGAGAATTTTTAATAACAGAAAGGCTTGCAGCCTGAGCAAAACGTTACTAGCAGAAGGCATGACTCAAAATCCACATGGCTTGTCTTCGGTCATGCTGTGGCTTGGGGTTACCCAAGCAAGAGGGAGAACACGCACATAAGTTGAGTTATTTACTAACTCCCTAATGAGAAAAAAAACACTCATTGCAGAAAAACTGCAGAAGAGAGATAACTTCATACAACTTGGTATGCAGCATGCCTTACAGTCTTCCAATGGCAGAGGAGCCACTTTACAATTTATTGTTTACATTAATTTGATTGCACAGTGATATATTTGTTAGACAAATTACCACAGGTCTAATTAAAAGGTAATCTTAAAGCCACCTGATTACTGATTTACATTACATTTATTGGATTCCGATGTATTTGTGGAGATAAATTGGATGTAATTTCCAGGTAATAAAACTTAAGTGGTGTAAAATATCAAGGTTACTAGATCAAAAATGCATAAACTCAACCACATACTGGATGATACAAGCCACTGAATGAAGTGTTGCATACCAGTTCAGAAGCAATGTAGGGTAGTTAATAGTTTTTGTTACTGACTTGTGAGGGCCACATACATCTCCAGTTACTGGTCTCAGTTTCACCTGAAAATGTGTTGTTTGGGTTTACTCTCCAGGGTTGTTTCTATGAAAATCAATAAAATAGGCAAGTGCTCTGAATTTCCAGTAAGACATTATGACAACTTCTAATGAAGTTGTGTATGCTAAGCCATCCCGAGCCAAAGCTATAGTTTCCATATTCTAGAAAAATCCATGACTGTAGAATTTGTGCATATCTGGGTTGTTTATCCTGCTGTCTGCATTTGAAGATAGTCTGTAAATAAATACATGAGTTTTAATTTACCATAATATCAATGAACACCTGGTGTGTATATATATATATATATATTCTAGGCTAATGATTAACTTTATTTTAAAAATAACCCACTATTTATATATCTGAAAAATTATTTTCCAGTTATTCCAAATTCAGTAATCTTTGAATTATATTACTTTTTTTGAAGTTAGAAAGAAGACTGGCAGACAAATGGATTCCTCTAAGTGTTGTTACTGTTCATTCTGACTCATTAATGAAATTTATGGCTTCATTTTTAAAAAGTGTTGTGACACTGCCCTGTCCAGTTTGGCTCAGTGGTTCTGGAGGGTCCTGGGTTCAATTCCAAGGGCAGGTACCTCAGTTGTAGGCTCAATCCCTGGCCCCGGTTTAGGGTGCATGCGGGCGGCAACCAATTGATGTCTCTGTCTCACATTTAACTGTTTCTCCCTCCTTTCACACTCTCTGAAAAGCAACGGAAAAAATGTCCTCGGATGAGGATAAAAAATAAATGCTGTGACATTGATGTATTTGAACTAATCTACCTATACATGGGCAAATTTTTAGAATCTTAAACTAGCTCATGGGAAGGTAGACTGAAATGGAATGAGGAAGGGACCTGGGTTAGAAGATGAATGACTGCTATGAGCTATAGGAAGATCATTCTAGGCCACTTTCTTCAGTTCTTAGAAAAGTAAATGTAAACACATCCATTGATCAATCCCCCGTCCCTTGTGTGTGTGTGTGTGTGTATTTACAAGTTAAGACATTGATAGTTTTTTTTTAAAATTAATGAACTTATAAACAAAAAAGCTCCTGTTTCAAAATAAAAACAAAATCCCAGATCATATAGATGTTTACAGTGATTACATTTATCTAAGCAACATACATACATGTTTAGTTTTAAGATGTTAACTAAATTTTTTTTTTTTTAATACCAAGATCATTATAGAGTTAATATGGAGTACTAAGGATAATCTAGTAGTCACTAAGTTTTTCTTAAGTCTTCACTTTAGATGCTGTTATTTGTCGCACAGGTAAGCAGGCAGTCTTCCACATGCTCAAATGCTGGAATCTTCTGTTGCTACCACATCAGCTGACTTAGAAACAAGAAGCCAACCATTTTAAGAATGTTTTAAGTGAACAACTTGTAAACCCCAGGGATGGATAAACCCTAAGAATGCACAGTTGTGAGCATTTACAACCATCACAATGGCGGCTGAAGACTGTTCATGCCGTTCTTCTGAAATGAGATCTCAAAGCAGTATAGTTCAAAGAATTTTAACAAAAAATTGACATATGCACAATTTCTCCACCAATCTGTGTCAACCATTTAACTTTTTCACTTGAAAAAACTGGAATAGAAAACTGGACACCATGTTTCACTCTCTAATATTCACAATTACAGTGGCTACAACTTGGGACACGGCATCACCAGTGCTACCCAGAGCCAGTTTATAGTGAAATTCGGTTCTTTACACCCAGTAAATGGTTGTCCACAACCACTAGCTAGTGCACATATGAACTACAATTTCTAGATGTGGAGAGAAACAAATGCTGCTCCCATCATCTGCATGGGGCTGCTTCTGTTCCTTGATTCACGCTTAGAAACCTCTGGGGGTTTGGGCCTGCCGGCCCTTCCCACTTGAAGAGGCTCCCTTCTGTGCTTTCTGCTTTAACACTGTCCAATCAAATATGAAGTCATATTGGTGGTTCAGGGTCTTGAAAAGAACGCGGAACAGCTTCCTCAGATACACGTAATCCGGGGCTGCCTCAAAGCGCAGCCCGCGACAATAGTTTAGGTACTTGGCAAACTCTGCAGGAAACCCCTTACATAAAACTTCCACAGGAGTGGCCATCTTCTTCTCACTAATCTTTTCAAATTTTTGTTTCTTTGTTGCGGCCTTTAGCCCTTGCCAGGGCAGGCTGGTTCTATTAAAATACATCAACACATACCCTAATGATTCCATGTCATCGCGGCGACTCTGCTCAATACCAACATGTGCGTTGATGCTGGCATACCGCGCAGTGCCAGTGAGGTTTCTATTTTCTCTGTATGGTATGTGTTGCCTTGTCCTGTGGTCTCTGTACTTTTTGGCCAACCCAAAATCAATGAGGAATAACTTGTTACAGTGACGCCCAATACCCATCAGGAAGTTATCCGGTTTAATGTCTCTGTGTATCAAGTTCTTTGTGTGCACATACTCAACCCTACTGATCATCTGGTCGGCTAACATCAGTACAGTTTTCATGGTGAACTTTCTTGAGCAGAAATTGAAGAGGTCCTCCAGGCTGGGCCCGAGGAGGTCCATGACCAGCACGTTGTAGTCTTTCTCCTGCCCGCACCACCGCATGTGCGGGATGCCCACCCCGCCCTGGAGGATCCTATAGAGCCTGCTCTCGTACACCAGCTGCGGGTGCCTGGCCTTCTGAGACTCCAGCTTCACCGCCACCTCCTCGCCGTTGGTGATGTTGACCGCCAGGTAGATGTCCCCGAAGGAGCCGGACCCGATCTTCCGCACCAGCCTGTAGTGCCCGCCCACAACGAAGTGGGCCGCGGGGCCGCTGCCCGCCATGCCGAGACGCGGAGACGGAGGCCGGGCCGAGGACGACACAGGCCTCCGGGCGCGTCCCCTGAGCGAGGCTGCGGAGCAGGGCGGCAGGGAAGGGGGAAACGTTGGCTTTCGGCGTCACAGGGCTCGGAATCCGCCCAGGGGCACCGGGTCCCCCGCCGCTCGGTCAGGTTTCTTTGTGCCCGGCTGCAGTGTGCGAGGGGTTCCCGCGGTTCCTTGGCTGGGCCCCTTGTGTCACGGCGACGTCGCGGGCTGGGAAAGGGGCGCGGCGAGCGAGGGAGGGCGGTGATACCGCTGCCGCCACAGCCGCCGGCTCCCGCGGGAGGGATCCCGTCACGCCGCCACCGCAGCCGCCGCCATGTTGCCCGCCCGCGCCCCAGGCGCGCCCACCGGAAGCGCCCCGTCCGCGTGCACCGCCCCTCCCCCGCGCAGGGCACTCTGGGTATAGAAGCGCTCTGTTTGTTGGCTCGCTGGCCCGGCATTGCCCGTCCCGCGGGGCTCTTGGCGCGGGGCGAGCCCGTGCTGGCTGCGTTTGCCTGCTCGGGTTTGGAGAGCTTGCGACTTTCCTTGTTTTTCATTAAAATGCCTTTTCATTCTCGTGCCTCTGTCCCCCACAGCCTCAGGGCTCTTTCCGCGCAGGATAGAAGATTCTCTCTCTGTGGTTAAGTTTTTCTTTGCTTTTTGTTTGTAGTAAATGATGCTCCTTGGGTTTCCCTTTTATCTGGTGTAACCCCCTGCCTTCATAATATATGGATTCCTTCAAAAAAGCTGGCACATTTATGTTTTACACGTCCAGCTTCTTGGAAGGCGGCTTTCCACTTCCCCTCCCATTCTCATCGCTCCCTGCTCGGTGTCAGCCGCCACGCCTGCCCTTTCTGCACGGCTCGGCGGGGACTCGGGTCAGCCCGTCGGGTGGGAAGCCGGACAGGCCGCGCCGCCAGCGTCCAGGATCCTCCTTTATGTTACACGTTCTAAAGGTAAAGTGTTTTCCTTTAGAAGACATCTTCAGTATAACAATTCAAGGTGAATAGTTATGCAGTTATCAATTTGAGAACCCAATCCCGGGTGTCTAAATGTTCACATACATGAGTTAAAATATACTGAACAATCTCTGGCAATAATAAGTAAGACCTAATTATAATTATATTTCTGTTCTTGCCGTAATAGCCCTACAACTGTGAATAAATCTCTGGGTCATAGTTTGTTCATTAATAAATGAAGGTGCTGTAACTCAGTCCCCAATGTCATGTCTAGCTCTAAAAGAAAGTATAATTGGATTAATGTTTTGAATTTATCGCTTTATTTTTTAGCCTCTACAGATGATTTTTGTAGTAAAGAGTTAAATGAATATTTTCTAATTAAATAAGATTGTAATTTTACCCATACTTTCATATAAAATATAAATATAAGACCTAGTGCTGATTACTGACCAAAGCATGGAAGATGAATAAATTAATTACTTGTTTTGATTGAAATAGCAAGCTTTTGAAAATAATCACTTAAAGTGTTATTCTTTCATCACAATTATATTCACAGGGAATTTTTTACTAAACTGGGCTTGAAATAGAATAATGATAATCAATATGAAATACATGAGGTATTTTAACTTCCTGTGAGCATAACTGATTTCCTAACTAATGGAAAAAAAAATCCGTTTGGTCTACAGCTAACATTTGACCTTGAGCATGGTATATATGTTTTAGAGCATGATCCATTTTGTGCCTCCTTCATTTGACATGGTATAAAGCATGATAGAGAATGTGAGCAGGCACAACACTAGAAACTAAGAGAGGCCAGTATGTACTTATTATATCAACTATGGACTGTGTAACCTTGAGAGTCACTGGACTTCTCTGAATTCTTACTTATTTGTAAAATGAAGAAATCGGACTAAATGGCTTATTCCTGGCTTTATGAAGCAGTGAGTGTCTGTTTCTGTTTTAATGTGACCCTTTGCTCTTTTATGTTATTTATTTATTTTTCTATTTACTTGAATGCTTGTTCTTTGGTAACTTTTGAAGGAGGTTATTTTGTGAAATATACTTGGCATCAGAGTATTCTGTAAATGTGTCAAGATTCTTCTTACATTGCATTTGTAGGAAAGACTTTATTTTTTACTTTAAATTAGAAATGATCCATGTTTTCTAAGTTACTTGTATTCTTCAGTTTGGTTCTCAGTTCAGTTTCATAATAATGTGGGAATGATAACTTTGCATCACACATTAGTAAGTAAGCATTAATGTCAATATGAGTTTAGAGTCTATACATTCCTCTCAAAAGTCAGCTTCTTCCAAATACTAGAATCATCTGTTTTTGTTTAACTTTAGGTTTATAACAAAGTCAAATTAATAATGCTGATAACCAAAATTTAAATTTCACGATGCAATGTAAAAACAATCCATATCCAATATGGTAGTGTTTAAAAGACCTAGTTCGCTCTAACATGCTTGGTTTACCTAGAAATCTGTCTTTCATCTATAGAAATTAATGGTAATGATAATAAATATTTTTCTATGCTAAGTACTAGAAACACATATTCTCCTTTAGTTTTCATAGCGGTCCTTTTAGGTGAGTGACAAACATTTCTAAATTTTAAAATGGGCATATTTAAGAAACTTGCATGAAACAAAAGTATCAGTGGACTTAAAATGCATTGTGGTGTTGCCTGTTGAGATGACAATCTATTAGAATAGCTCGAGTGCTTTGAATGTGTGTTTTTGTGATGCAAATTAGGTTATAAGAGATTGGTAAATAAGAAAATGTTGTCAATATAAAATGTTCAAGTGAAATTGGTTCCTGAATGATGTTTTCTAGTGTATAAACATGTTTGAAGCATGCAGAAACAAGCATTTGTGCAGTTAAAGAGAAAAGTTTAGCACTATGCAGAGATAGTGGATGGGTCAGTGGTTTCCAGAAGCACAAAGTTTTTTGGTAAAGTTGCTATGAATACTCATGAAGCTATGAAGATATTTCTCTCAAGTCCAGAGAAACAGAAAGAGACAGAGACTTGAGAGAGAAATGAAAAAGAAGCAGCATCTTGAGACCTATTTTTACTTTTAATCAAAAAGGATTCTGTTGAAAACAAATACATTAAAGGATCTACATCTCTAAGCAGGATTGACTGACCAAGACTCTAGATGCAAATTTCTGTGGATATTTAACTGTAAAAGATTTTTATTATTATTATTTTCACTACATTTTTCATAAGCTTTATTATTTTTTGGGCAGTGAAGAATGCAACCGTCACAGCAGAAACTTTCTCAGTCAGTCTCTCTGCTGTATTCATATTCATGGACACTTAGCTCAGCTGTTAAATATGTTAATGTGATTATCTTCTACTTCAGGGCTTCACACTGTTCTACTGCTATAGTCTGTTCTTCAGATCGCTGATGAAATTAGGAGGAAAAAAGCATATAGGTGAATTAGTGCAAATTATTTATCATTAATAGAAAGCTATTTCAAAGAATTAATAATTTTTAAGAGAGAAAGCCTACATTGTAAGAAACAGATCAAGTGGAATACCTTTTTATCCTATTAAAACAAATGTAACAGAAACATTAAAATATTTTAAATCACCAGTATTGTCCTTACTATAACAAAACTATTTTTATTTTCACATATTAATTCTAGGTTTCATTGTTTTTCTCATTAATGAATATACATTTGAAAATAGTTGCAATTATAATATTGACACTTGTGTTTGCACTTACAAGGAGTTTTATAATGTATCAGCAACATGATTTATAAAACCTTTTGTACTGTTTGGTATTTTGTTTCCATTTTTTTCTCCTATTACACATAATGAAGAAAACATCTTGGTGCAGGTAGCGCTGTCCCGATTGTTAAATCATTTCCTTAGAACATACGGTCAAAATAAAGTTTATTGGATAAGTGCATATTAAACTATTTATGGCAGCTAATATATCTTATATTATTTTTCATAATTGGTGAAAAGTTTAGAACTCCACCAGTACATAAAAATACTTGTACCACAACTTTGTCAACATTCATTTGATCTTTTTATTTTCAAAATTGGTGAGAAATATAAAACAATATTTCAATATTGCTTTATTTGCATTTCTTACTACATGCTGGACATTTTCCTGTGGAAATTGTCTATTGCCCATTTATGGGGGACATAAATTTTTAAACATTTAAAAAATATTTGTGAATTATAATTGATATACAATAAACTGCATATATTTACAGTGTAAAATTTTGAAAGTTTTGACATGTATATACCATTACCACAATCAAGAAAAAAAACATATCCTCTTCAGTTTTTCGAAGAATTTATATAGGAATGGTATTAGATCTTCCTTAAATGTTTGGTAAAATTTGCCAATGTACCATCAACTTTGAGAGATTATTTGTGGAAAGGTTTTTAATTATACATTCAATTTCTGAAAATTTATATTGGATTGCTCAATTTATTTATTTCTTTTTGAATGAACTGTGGTAGTTGGTGCTTTTCAACAAATTTGTATATTTCATCTAAAATGTCAAATGTATTGGCATACAGTTGTTCATAGTATTTCCTCATTACGCTTTAATACCTGTAGGATTTGTAGTCATGATACTTTCTCTCATTTCTGATATTGGTAATTTATGTTTTCTCTGTTTTTTCCTTGATCATCTAGCTGGATATTTTTTAATTTTATTCATCATCTCTGAGAACTAGTTTTTGGTTTCATTGACGTTCCTCTATTAATTTTCTATTTCTTTGATTTCTGCTCTTATTTTCATCATTTGCTTTCTTCTGCTTAATTTGGATTTAACTTTTGTTCTATGCTAGATGTTGTATAGTTTATTATGTTGGATAATATATATTTTTATTCTTATTTGTATTCTTTATTTGGGTACACTTTATAACATTTATTGGGGTGAAAGTGGTTAATATCATATAGGTTTCAGGTGGATTTCTATGTTATAATATCTGTGTATCTTGAGTTTTGTTTTAGGCACAGTTAAGTTACTTGGGCATAGTTTGATTCTGTCAAGGCTTGCTTTTAAGCTTTGTTAGGCAGAATCAGAGCAGTCTTCAACCTAGGACTAATTTTTTCCCCTACTGAGGCACTACATTCTTAGTACTTTACCTGCAGTCCTGTGAATTCCAAAGTTTTTCTCTTCTCCCTGGTAGAAACACAAACTACTCCCAGCCTTATGTTACCTCCAAGGATTCTTCCCTCTAATTCTCTGGCCTCAGGTAATTCCTTCACATGCATGTTTTGATCTGCATTCAGCTGAATACTTACAGGGACCCCTTTGGATGTGTTTCTTCTCCCTCTCTCCCTCTCTCTTCCCACTATTTGGAACAGTGCTCTGTAAAATATGGCTGTCCTTACCTCTCCAGAGACCAGCTCCGTCTCTCCCTTGTCAACTCAGGAGTCTTTTGTATTTCTTTCTGTTGACTTTTTGTTGACTTTTCAGAGGTGATTTTGCTTGTTGCTTTTGACCCATGATTAGTCTGCTCATTTGCTTATTTTTGTGTAATAAATATTGTATCTGAAAAATTACTTACAGAAATAATTGACAACTCAGGATGATTTATCTTTCCTTTAAAAATGATTCTCATTGCTTTGGTGGGACTCTGAGGTCACTATTAGTCTGCATAACTTAACACTGAGATTTGGGTTTGAAGCTTTCTGGTCTTCCCAGATGACCTGGCTACAGTCTGTGCAAGGGTAATTCCTTCTTTCTTTTTAATCTTGGGATATGGCTCTTTAGATCCCAACCCAAAGCAGACATGAACTTCAGCAGGATTACACACTTCATAGGTCCTGGAGGCTGATTTTTGTCTTTGAAGACTTATGATGATGTAAAAAATGTATAAAATAAAAAGTAGCTCAGCTTTTGGTGGTGACCAATTTATGTTTGGACAGTGCCCCAGGCAAAATTTTTCCTGCTATGTTAAAAATTTTGGAGTCATATCTTTTACAGTGTCTTTGTATTTTAATTTCTCACTACCCAGCCATTTGATGATTTTTGGAAAATAATTTTTATATTTCATTAGTCTTTTTTAGTTATGTTCATCAGAAGAATTTTTCTGAAATATTTAGTCCACTGATTTCGGAAATGAAAGACATGACATTTTCCCTTTAAATGTCAATTAGCAGTGTGCTACAGCTATGTCACTGTCTTAAATGTTAAATGCAGTATAACTTTAAACCCTTTAAGCTATTACAATATTAAATACAACATTTAAATAATTATGACAACGAAAAATGTCTTCAGATATTGGCAAATGTCCCCTGGGAGCAAAACTGTTCCGGGTTGAGAGCCACTGCTATTGAGCTCTGGATGAGATCTCTCTCTCCAGCCTCTCCTAACCATCACATTGCACTCTCTGTTTGGTAAGTTCTGCGTTAAGACAGGGTTTTGCCTTTGTTTCCATTAACCCTGTATATCTCACTGCTTATTCCTCCCTTCACGGGCACAAGGATATAATTAATGGGAATTATGTATTTATTACCAGCAGTTCACCTTCTCTGTGCTGCGGTCATTATGCTCCTTTCCCCAGGCAGCCTTTCCTTTCTCTTTCTGATGCCTGCCCAGTTCAGTTCAAATGCCATGTCCTTTCCTCTTCTCGTGTGCATTCCTCCCTCCTCTGAATGTGATTTCTCCCGTGACTGTATGGATCATCTCTCTGGGGATAAATCATGAAAGATCCGAAGACAGAATTTACGTCTTACCCATCTATTATCTTCTGAAAACAAAGGACAGTTTCCTACTTATAGTAGGCACTAAATAAGGTTTGTTGAATGAATAAATCGGTGTTTTGTGAGAGGGGATAGTGATTGTCTTCCATACAGTAATTCTAGAAAGAAACTGCTTTCTTTGCTTCTATTTTGAATTCATTATAAATTTATCACCAAAGAATTGACTAAATTATACCCTTTCCAAGTTTCTATTTCTTTGGACATAGGAACTCTTAGAGCATTATGTCTCATACATGGATGACTTACTAGGTAATATTTTGCTTCCATTTATTTGTCTGAAAATGAGCAGCTTTCTTTTCTTGCTGTTGATTTAGAAAAATAATGAGTTTGGTTATATGCACACAATTTGATTTTGTCTACCCATGTTGACACATTCATTAATTTAATTTTTATTTTACATTAATTTATTGGAGGCAGCATTGGTTAAAATTATATGGGTTTCAGGTATACAATTCTATAATATATTACCTGTATATTGTATTGTATATTCACTACCCCAAGTCAAGTCTCTTTCTATTACCCTCTTACCTCCCCTTTACCTTCTTCTATCTCCCCCCATTCTCCTTTACCTCTGGTTATTATCCTATGGTTATTCTCCATAACCATACCGTTGTCTGTCTATATGAGGTTTTTTTTATTTGTTTGTTTTTGTTTTGCTTAATCCCTTCACCATTTTCCCACCCCAATCTCCAACCCCTTCCCTCTGACACCTGTTAGTCAGTTATCTGTATCTATGAGTCTGTTTCTATTTTGTTTGTTAGTTTATTTTGTTCATTAGATTCCACATATAAGTGAAATCATATGGTGTTTGTCTTTCTCTGACTGGCTTATTTCACTTAGCATAATGCTTTCCAGGTCCATCCATGCTGTTGCAAAGGGTAAGATTTCCTTCTTTTTTATGGCCAAGTAGTACTTTAAATGACTGAGACACATTCATTAATTTTAGGATCTATAAGAAGATAATTTTATAATCAATTGTAATTAAACCAAAAATAAGTACACTTAATTTTTTGTTCAATTTTTCTTATGGTTTAGTTGTTTCTTATGTATTATTTTGTTAACCCAGAATGAATATCAAGTTACAGTAACATTCCTCAAAATATGTTCTACTAGTACCTTTAGGTACTCAGTGAAAACAAAAAGTTGATGGTTATATACATTTTGGAAACTGTATGGAATATCCTGCTCTGGGAAATTCCTAATTCACAGCGACATATTAAAGGTAGTAAGACATCCTACAGCAAAAGTTAAGCATTGGTTCAACCTCATTTAACCCAGTGTTTGCAAAGAACAGATCAAGGCCCTGGAGCCAGATGGTCTGGACTCAAATTCTAATTTTATCATTTTCTAACTGTGTAATTGTAGTGAGTGTCCCAAGCATCCCACCTAAAATGTCTGGAAAAAATAAAGGTGATGTGTACAGTGATACAAGGATTAAATTAAATAATACATGTGAAATACTTAGAATATTTTCTGGCTTATTGAAAATCCTTAATACATACTATTATTATCATTTATATTTGATCACAGGATTTATTCTGGATTAAAACTTTGGAATCACTGTGGAAAACAAACTTTGGGATGACTGTTACAGAGATTTTTGATATAGTAGCCATTTGAATGAAGCCTGCCCAGCTGAATTAGTTTTGACCTCTGAGTACTCACCAGGAGACAAGATAGCCAAACTTAAGAGGAAACAGCCAGCTAATGCCTACATGTAGTTGGATCCATTGTCAGTGTGTGCTTTGTACTGATTTCAGGATTAGTGTATTCTTTTCTCACCCAAACTTTACAAATTCCAAGATAGAAGATAAGATTTATTTATTTATTATTTTGTCATTTCACATAATGTACTAAGGATAGTTTTATTTGGTAGTCTAATGAGGGAATTGGATGGGCTCAGGTGTTTTGACAAATAACTAATAGAACTATTGGAAATTTCTGCTAGAGAGGACCTTTGATTTCAGAATGGGCATGGACTCTCTGGTTTGTTGGGTAAATAGGGAGTCTCTGGTTTGTTGGGTCCAGGTCAGACAAGGGTGCATCCCAGTCCATTAGCAAAAGCTGGCATCTAGGACTGCTCTGACTCGGCTGAACCCAGGACGCCTTAGAGCAAAAAACAATGGGCCTTTGAGCAGCAGTTTTCAGAATGCTACTTGGACCACTATTTTTATGGATGCAAATTAGCATCACAGGAAAACAGAGTTTTTACAATAAAATATATTTGAAAAGTGCTGGGTTACATAAAAGTAAACACACTCCTTTATTGAAGGATGTCTCAGGGACTTTAATATATGCAAGTACAGTATGAATCTCTAAAAAAGAAAAATTTGCGAAGCATTTCTCAACTGTTTTTGACCACTGACCCAATTTTTATTCAGTGAGCATCACAAAGAATGAGTGTTTGATATTAGCCTAATTTGGGATATAGATTTAAGATTTGATGCAATGTTCAGAAGCAGAGTGATCATTTACAAAATGGTCATTTACAAAAATGAATAATATATGTCAACAAATTTAATGAATGGCCAAATGGTCATGCAAATGTTTTCTTGTGCTTCTAAGCTCATAATCTCTAAAAATATTGGTTTTTTACTGAAGTAATTATGGTTTGCATAATTAAAATCCTGAGTTTTAGGTCTGGCTATAGCTTTTATACTCAGTATTTAATAGTATGATAGAATCTGGCAATCCCAGAGGAATGTCAAACCTTCAAGAATAATCTATTCACTCTTTTTTGCATTAACTGTGTGTTGTGGGGATTCACAGCCCTGCTGGCTTCTGGGAATGGAGTTTATTTTTCTTCTGGCTTATGGCAACATAAAGTTAAAGGTATTCTAAAATTTTTAAGAAGTCTTCTGAGCTACCACATCACCAGCTAACTATAGATATGGCAATTCCCCAAACAGAGTCTGGGCTACATGGAGTTTTTTGTTTCAGAGTCTCTGTCTACTTATAGTAAATTATCAAAAATCCAGTATTCTTTCTGTCTCTAGTGTATACATCTAGTCATGTTCTCTAACTCTTCTCTGTGATAAATACCACTTTCTCTGTCTATTCAACAAAAGAGGAATAATTTAGAGATCTAAGGTTTTAACAAAAGCAATATATTTTTAGGATAAGATGGTTTAATAGAGACTGAAGGAATTGAAGAAAAGATATTTAGAAAAATGTTTGTGTTGCTTTTAAAATAATAGCTAAGAGTTATTGAGTGCTTACTGTTTCAGGTACTACTACAAATCTTTCATGAGTTTTAACTCATTTAATCTTCACAACAATCCTATAAGTAAGGTGTTGTTATTATTCCTGTCTTCCATGGGAGGAAACAGAGGTGGTACAAGGTGAAATAACCTTCCCAAGGCCACAGAGCTGGCAGTGAGGGCTGAAAGTTGAATGTGAGCAGTCTTGGTCCAGAACCAACACTTCAAACCACCAAATCACAGTGCCTCTCTTCAACGAAAGTAAAATACTATTCATTAAAACACATTGGAATTGGACACAAGGATGGATAAGATGTAATGATGCAAGTCTCCATTTTTTCAATGATTTAGTTTTAGAAAGATGTATTTTGTGGCTTTGCTCACACTGTACATCTGCATACAAATTTTAATGACTTTCCATCATGCTTCAATATAAACCATAAGCTCTCCATATTCTAATCTTTTTATTTTCATCACTCTAATGCCTCATTTAACATTCTTCTTCATGATTGTACCATTAAAATCATTCCGGTTTATTCAATGTATCCTGCCTCTAAGGCTTTGTTCATATCCTCATTGGAAGGCCTACCCACACATCCTCTCATCTTGTCTCACTGAATTCTTTCCTTAAGAACTATTTCAGAGCTCACTTCTTCCATAAATACTGATCGCCTTACCTGCTGTCTTGAAGTTTGAGCCCTCTGAAATATATTTTACATATAGAATATATTTTGTATCATAGTGGATGTGACTTGAGTGTAATCTTAAAGATGCCAGAAGCTCACTGGCAAAGGAACTGCCTGGGTTCTGGTTGGGAGTGGGCGCTATTACAGAAGAGCAAATGTGACCAAAAATGTTACAAGGGAGCAAACAAGGGCTTAGAAGTATTGGTAGAAGCCAAATTTCAGGAAGTGTATATGACTTGCTACCAAATGAGGAAATAACCTTTAAAAGGTTATTGCTTTAGTCCAGGTAAGAAATGGTGGAGGCCTCACTGACTAAATGGGGCAGTGGCAGTAAACTGGAAGAAAGGGGACATATTTAAGAGATATTTCATGGTCAAGTGGATGTGCAGAAAAGGAAGAGAAAGAGTCAAGAATGATTTCTAAGCTTTTAGGCAACGTAATTTGTAACAGTTAAGTGAATAAAGAACTAGAGGAGAATTAGGTGTTGAAATCCCTTCACAGTAGGCTATCCAAGGCAAGGAGTCTATAGGAAGTTAGATGACAATAGGCACTTGGAAATTCGAGGCTTGTGCTGTTGACAGATGTCCATAATAGATACAAACACTTGGGATCTTAGCCTATTGGAAATTGTCGAGTCTATAGCCCTGAATAAAAACAATCAAGAGAGTATGTAGAGTAGTAAATTGAGGATGCACAGTGAGGCATCTTTTAAGCTGGATCAAGGCTGAATGAAGAGAGTTGGCTAGATTCTCCTATCCCCCCCAAATTAAAATCATTAATAGATCTAAGCAGCCCCAAGTCCATTATAATAATGTAAGATTAAGGAAACAAGCTAGTGTAGAATAGTTTATATATGTACACTGTCATTTTTTAATTTGGTATTTGTACTAAATGTATAATCTATAAAATATTTTTTTTGGTTTTTAAATTTTAATTCAGTATATATACAGAATCTAGATTTGCATGTAACTGAAAAGAAATCTTCTTGAGCGAATGCTTTTAAATGTAAGCGTAAATAACCAGCACTATTTTGCACATTGAAGTTGAGTTCTTTTATTTTAAATATTCACAGTACAGGAATTCATTAAGCCTGAATAGAACATCATTATTTACACATTCAAGGAATAACTCCAGTGGTAAATCAGTGAAGTACTTACACTAAATATAGGAAATACAATTGGAGAGATTTCTTCTTACACATATAGGCTCAAGTTCTTTACACATTTATTTCCGCCTTGGGATCTTAGCATGAATTGCTGAAGTCACCATTAATTGTTAAACAAGATTTCACAAAATTATAACTATAACAATTATATAATATATTTATAAGCCCTGAAAGACATCAATGGACAGGAATCTACATTGTGATGATGTTTTTAAGGAAAGGAAATTTCAAATAACATCTGCAGTATAATTTATCCAAAAAAAAATTTTCCAAATAGCCGAATTTACAGATTCCTTATGGCATTTTGCCTTTCATGGCTTATTAAAATATTGGCTTAGCTGCCATAATGTTTTGTGTTATTTACAGGTTGACTCTGTGAAGGGACAGCAATATGATGGCAAACTAAGAGCCCAGATCAGTATTTGCTGAATATCATACATATACACCATCCTGGCTGGTGAAGTCGGACTGATGACTCATCATTTGGATTAATGCTTTACTCCAGGATGTAGCAAGACTCTGTTGCATGACTTTCACTTGGAGTAGTAGCTAGGGTCAACTTTTATTATCATCATATTAACTTCACTGAAGCTGTTAGAATTGAACTTGAATGAACCAAAATTCTGTAAATAAATAAATAAATAAATGTATAAATAGGATCCCAACTGTTTTAATAACACAGCAATGAAATTACCTTCCAGCAGTGTAAATGCTTACAGTGGTGTCTGAAGTCACCGAGAGCTATGTTCTAGCTATAATATAATACGATGAATGACATTTCATTGGGGTGGTGGTCATTGGTCCATACTATGTTTGGAATTAAGCCCTTTCAAAAGTACAAGTATATATTCTGAAGAGGAACACAAAACAACCACAGAAAGGAAACTTCACTGAGCAACTCCTGTTCCCAAAGACTACTTCAGATTATTACCGTGTAGAGGCTTGGTCTCTGCAGCCCAAATTCATATTTCCTATACAACAATTTTTTCTTAATTACCTAAGTTACTGAATAAAGGATAGACTTTATCTTATTCCCTCTACCAGTTACACTAATTGGCTGTCCATGCGGCCTGACTGCACTGTTATTATTCTGTTTCGTGCTGCGCTGACCTGGCCTCAGGTTACCCTACCCCGGCAGTAGTACTGATTTTGGCAGTGTAGAAAAAAGAAGTCATACCATTTTTGATTGTAGAAAAAGCTGCCAGAATATTGTGTTCACAGTATTGAACTATTAAGATGATTTCCCCCCCACATCTTCATGCTTTATTATAGTAAGTTGCTATACAGTAAATTGTATCATTAGCCAACAAATGCTTTTATTGGTTGTATTTTATTGCCAACAAGAAACTCCAAGAAGAAAATTGGGGGTGCGGACTTACCACAATATGCTGCAACATTAGAAAAAAAGCAAAGCAGCTTTTGTCTATTTGCTCATTAGCACTAAGAATAACATTTTCACTTCACTAAGGTTTAAAAAGGACTTTTGAGAGGACATGAATCATGCACATGGATTGAGACGTGCCTGTGTGTGAGTTGGCAGTGTAAATTCACCCAGAATTGCATGATTCACCAACAGCATGCATTTTCCCCTAACATAGCACAACCTTAATATCATATAATTTCTAACACATTTTATTTCAAACATGCACTGGCTACTAAAATAAGATTTTAAAGAAAAGCTGATGTTTGATATAAAATAATCATGTTTTTCAAGTGTGGAAAAATACTCTACAAAAAAATAAGTAGAAAAGTGATTTCTGATCAATGTGTGATTTTATCTATAAAAATCCGGGATGACCAATTAGTGTGCTTACAACAACCTCATAGGTCGGCATCACAGTAATAAGACATACAGAGAGTTCATAGCGTTAAACAACTGTTAGCACAATGCAATTAAATCCTTATCAGAAATAACATGAACCTATAAACTGTACATTTGGCATTTAGGTTTCAGGGTGTTTTTAAGAGTCTGCTTAAATAAGACAATACAGTAGTGCAAAATCACATTACATTAATAAAACATACGATTACCATCCAAATAGTTTATGTATTACTGACCTTTACAGTTCAGAGATTGACTAGAATTGGCACATTTTGTTTTATCATGATAGTTTTGGCCTTCCTTTCTTAAGTACATCATTTTATCCAAAGTTACATTTAAACTACATAAAAAGGTATAAGCGTTGTGTTCATCTCTATGTGTGTTCTTGAAGAAATGAGATACGAGGAAGCATGTGAAGTCCCCACTCTTCATTTGCAAAACCCTTTAATTAGAGGTCCTAAAGAAATTGCATGGTAACTTCTTTCCCCCCTTTCTTAGGGCTGGGAGAGCAGTGACATAGCCACATAGAAGAAAGAAGGAAGAAAAGACTAATTCTAGACTAATTTAGAACAGAATGTCTAACCAACCAATCAAAATTGATTAATAGCTTCTTAGGAGATTCTAATGCAAAGTCCATCACATTCCATTGATGGATGAGAAACTTGTGGCTCAGAAAAGCTAGAGAATTATACAATAGATTGTGCAACCTAGAACTTGGGTTCTGATCCTTAGTTTACTTCCCCCTTTCTTGTTTCTTGTCACCACTTTCTCCTTTCTGCAGTTCTGTGTACTTGAATCTACCTTTAGACTTTAAGCTCTTTACTTTCCCCTTTGAAACCTCTATGTGTTGTATGGTTTCAGAATAAACCATATTATTCCAATGAAGATGATTAAGCTCAATAATTTCATCCAAATAATTTTGACCAGTTGCATTTCCTCCAGCAAACTTCCTTTTTACCTTTGTCTTATACATGATTTATTAAAATGTTATTTTTATATTGTCACAATTACTTCACTAACCCTGGCTCCTAACAAATTCAACTTTTTAAAAAAGAGAAAATGAGAAAGGAAGAAAAAAATCCCCACATGAATAAAAATATTGTTTTTGAAGTTTGACATCATGCTGATAGCTCTAGAGATTTAAATTTTTACTTAAGAGTAAAAAAGGTACCATTATTTTCACTACTTTTTTTCTCTCTCCATTTCCATTGCCACATGGCCTCTCAGTCTTTAGGACAAGAGTACTCATTGATTTGAATGTAGAACCTCTATAAGCTGAAAGGTTTTTGTTTTTGTTTTTTGGGTGATTTTTCTAAGTAAACTCCTGGTTTCAATTATGGTAGTATTTGTTTTTGATTCATTATTTTAAAGTAATATCTGAAATTTTTGAGATAGGTCATCTGTGTTCTGAAAAAGTGAACTGTTCCTAGTTTTACATAGACAACCAGATATGCTTGTTTTGTTCAAGGGCTCTTAGAAAAGAAAACCAGTATGTGAAAGGCCTTATTTAATTAAGTCTCTAGAGACACATATCCTGCCTTAGATGGTAGTGAGCTGTCTTCTGGCAATCTGGCCTTAGATGAAGATGGCATCTTCAGGATTGTCTTATCCAAGGGACTGAAGGTGGCTGATGAGGCCAGTCTGAGCTATGGGGATGCAATCAGATTGCTGGCACATATTTTTTGCATAATGAATAGTACTAGGTTGTTCGTTTAGTTTGGGTACCATTTCTGCCCAGCCTGCTTTTCTATATCCTACACCCTCGCTAATGAAAATGGAATACAGCCATGTGTCTAAAGAGTGACTGCAGTTAACATACTTCTTTATAGAAGTCACTCTTAAAATTTTTCAGATAAATCTTACATTTGTTTTTCACAATGAAAGTTCAGCAAGCTCTAATTTAACATACTTTATATATATACAACTAATTCAACAATTTGATTGCCAGAGAACTCATAGAAATAATTCATTTTTTGAAGTTTTCTAATGTTGTATCTGAAATAAACATTCCTAATATTCTTTAAAGCAAGACAAGAACTAACTTAAAAAATACTATTTTAAATATCGATTTTTTTCACGCATAAACATAAAATATTTTCTTAAGTTTGCTCTTTTTGTTTTATTACAGTACAGTTTAGAACTTGTGCACATGAGTAGTTGAGATTATTCAAATCAAAATTCTATTTATTAGCAATTAACAATAAGAGTGATCTTAATCACAGTCTGGCTAAGAATTATTTTATTTCTGCACCACTAAACAGATATGTTTCTGTTTATTGAATATATGGTATCATTTAAAAAGTAACTTTTAGCATTTTTAAATTTAAGAAAAGTAGATGGAGACCTGCATCTGTTTCCTAACTTATATTATTAATTAGTTTGGGGCTCAACTAGTGGACCAGTTGAAGTGATGGGTTAAGTCAAGTTGTTGAATATTTCTAGACCTCTTTCCTTACCAGAGAATTATCTCTGAGAGACTTCCTGCTATTGCATTCTGTGACTTGAGCTATACAACTGATAATACTCTAAATTGACTGTTAATTTACTGATTGCTCATAACAGTGAGGAAAAGTTAGGCCTGCTTGGGTTCCAATTATTTTAAGAAATGGTGTATATGTTTAGTAATGCTTATGCACTACCACTCGCTGCCAGCGCCCACACCCCTTCCATTACTTAGTAATTACAAAAAACATAAATGCAGCCTTCCACAATCTATGTATTTGTTTCTCCTCTTCTGAAGATTACTCGTTTGGTTTATTTAAATTTGCAGTGACTATTATAAGCTGTCTGCTAAACATTTCAGAGTTTTAGAACTGAAATTGTAGAAACAGATTTGGATTCCTCACAATGATTATAATAAATGGTCTTAATTAAACATATCTAGTCACTTAAGTGTCATTTCATTTGTGCCCACAAAAAACCCATCAGGAAGATGCTACCTCCACTTTACACTAAAAAAATTTGAGGCTAAGAGAAATCAAGTAACTTATACACAGTTAGTGTGTGGCAGAGCTGGGATTCAATTCTCAATCTGTGGTCATCAAAAATCTGAGCACTATATCATGTTGCTATATCACAACTGCAAATTACTTTTCCACCCATCAAGCCAGGACTTTGGGACATAGGAAAGACACAGAGGAGAAGATCACAGAGCATAAAAGTGTATGGCTGTAAAGGATTCTAGTAATTGGGTAGTCCAGTCTTTTATGTTATAAAATACAAATATAAAGTTAGAGCTCAAAAAGAAATCGAGATATATTCTTTCAAGGCATATAATCTTTTCTGTTCCTAATAATTTCTCCAGGTCAAAAATTGCTCAAGTGTTTTATGCAGACTGGTGATTCCCAGAGGTGGCCTCACATTAGTGTCACATGTGGAGCCTTTATACCCGTTCACTTTGGGTCCTATCTCAAACCACTTGGATCAGATCTCTGGAGGTGAGGTTTGGACGTCTACAATTTTAAATCCTCTCTAGGTGATTCAGATGTGCATCCAAGCTTGAGATATACTGCTATATATACACCACTCAAATTTAAAAGACCCGGAGACTATAAATAACCTGATCCACATCAAGAGATTGATCACTACCTGATTACTACCATGCTTGGACACAAAATTATTAGGCTCAGAGAATGTCTAGGCAGTTGAAGTAGAGAAATACTTCAATGACATATTCAGAAAGAGCCATGGGAACTAAAGAAAGGCCAGAGCTCATATCAATTGAGCAATTGAATACTTTTAATTTAACTGGTGGCTAAGATGCAGACCTCAATCCTGACAGCACATCAGAACTCTCTGGGGATATTTTTAAAATACACATTTCAGCTCAGATCTCAGACCCAGAGAATTAGAAGCTGTGTACTATTAACAGCCTTTCAAATGATTCTTGTGCAGCTGATATAGGGAGTCGCAAAGTCTTAACGTGTTTGGGAACTGCTGGTTTAGGATGGGTCATAAACTGTAGCATGGAACAGAAAAACTTAGCAAATGCATTAAAAACATGTTTTTTTGGATTATTTGAAGAGATTCCAATTGCAGGAGCAGGACCTAGAAATCAGTATTGTTCATAAACACCTCTGGTGGTTCTAGGTCAGGTGACCTAGGAAGCAGGTATTCTGGAAACACTGACAAAAGGTAGCTGATGTTGGAGTTTCTTTTAAAAAATATTTTCAGCTCAGCCAATGTTACTCAGTGGTTGAGTGTCGACCCATGAACCAAGAGGTCATTGGTTCAGTTCAGATCAGGGCACATGCCCAGGTTTCTGGCTCGATCCCCAGTCTGGGGCATGCAGGAGGCAGATGATCCATCTCTCTCCCTTTCATTGATGTTTCTTTCTATCTACCTCTCTCCCTTCCTCTCTCTCTAAGATCAATAAAAACATATTTTAAAAATTTTCAAATTAGGTTAAATGAGTAAATATGTTTTAACCATAAGTTTAAAAATAACTAAGTTGTCTAGATGTATTCAATCTGGTTTAAATTATGTTCCTTATTTTATTATCATTTGAGGTTTGACTATGTGCCTTCACTGGCTCCCTGACATTTTTGCATCAATAAGCCTTTTCAGATTATTGTAATAAAAATATGGGTGGTATAGAAAAATCTAAAATATCTTAAAACAATGTTCCAATATATGGTTGGTTTTCTGCAGACAATTCAAGTCTCAGTGAGTAGTGAGTACAAGAATTGTAAAGGACTTAGGTAGAAAACTAAGGGTAGGAAAGAGTTAAAGGAGGAAAATTAGTTAATTGATCACTTGCTATATTCCAAGCACTGGTTCTTTCCACATATTAGTTTAAATAATCAGTTTTATACTTTAAATGTCTATTTTGAGAAATAAGAGAGAAATCTGCTGGGAGTAGTTACCTCCAAAAAAATTATTTTGAGACAGTCATTGGGATTTCACTTGCAAATACATGCATATATCAGTTTAGATTTTATATTAGACTAGTAGTGCTAGGAGGAATCTTATAAACAACAAAGTCTGGAGAGGTTCATTGGCTTACTCAAAATGACAGTCTGTTGAACCAATAGCCCAGACTAGCATTACTCGTATATTTGGATATCAGGCTATCATTTATGTTCTGTTAACTGCTCTACAAAATGCTTATGAATATGGATGCATTCAATATGAATTACTGAGAGGGAGAGCACTTCCATAGTAGTGCTCATTTGCAAAATGCTACAAAATCTCTAGATGAGAGACATCCGGGAAAAACAACAACACAAAAAAAACACATCTTAATTGACCGATGTTTGCAATACAAAGGACTGCAGTTAGGGAGAAAGGAAATTATTTTCTCTCCATGCAGTTTGGTAATAAATACAGGCCCTTCACAGTGCTTGCACTTTATGCTCACCTTCAATACTATCTTTTCTATTACAAATCGTTGGTATGTTAACATTTGAATAGAGTATTTGCATGTTTCAAATCCTTCATAATCTTTCTTGAAATGTTACTTCTTTTGGAGTCTTGGGAGGCAGTAAGCCTGGGAGGACATAAAATGCCTTCCTTTGTATTCAGGCAGTAAACTGACCAATGAAAAAATGTAACATACCATCTCTAACTGCTACCAATGAGCTGGAACTGTTATCACACTTAAAAAAAATATTGTGCATGAATGCAATGTGTTTATTCATTCAGCAATGTTTGCTGAGCTCCTCCTCTGTGGTAGGCACTGTGCTTATCTTTTAGATCCTGAAGTTTGTTATATTTAGCAGCTTGATTATAGTGAATTTGTTAAGTTTCCCTAAATGAGATCAGTGTTCAAGGGAATTCAAAGATATATTTAAGTGCAAAGTCATAATGTAAGGATCTAAACCTTGTTTTAATAATATGAATTCATAGAAAGACATTTTCTAGGTGATTACTTTAAGACTCATGGAATCTAGTTTGAAAACAGGCAAGGAAAAAGATTCCAATAATAGTGTTTCCTATTTTTTTTCATATTTAACCTCCAATTGGAGGCAAGACTTTAAAAGCTCAACAAATAATTCCTAAATAGTCTGTCACTTTATACCTCAAATACCCCAAGCTTTCTAAGTCTTCACAATAGAAACATTTCTGGATATTTTAGGACTATCAGGACTTATTCAGTAAATATAAAAAAATTAAGCTGATATTGGTTTCTCACTAAGATAATTTTTACCAATTTCTACTTCGTATTTTCAAATTTATGGCTGTCATAAAATATGATTGTCGTCTTTTTTTTCAGAGTGTAATACTGCTGGATATAGAGAATTCGGTATATATTCTTATTAATAAGGCCTATGAAAGTTAACATGTTCTTAGTAGTGAGGCCTACAAGAATTAATATTTAAACAATCAGAACATTGAAGGTAATAGATTTTTGATATTTTGAAATAAAACTTTTTAAATGGTCCATTCTCTTTTTATATCTACAATTTGTCCCCTGGCATAATTGTTTTTATAATCATCATCAGCAAGCCAATTTTGTCAAATCGATATCCTTAAAAAGAACTTTGCAGTCCACAGGATTTGGTAAAAGAGGAGCTGAGAACCACACACCATCTTGAGGGTGCATTTCACTTAAAATGTAGTGAAAGCCCATCCTTCTGATGAAGCTCAGGTCCTAGAATACTTAAACCAGAAAGAATGCTAACAAGTTCAATGTTTTATTTACTTGCACTTTTTCAAAAGTCAAAGTGCTTCCATGTAGAGTGTATCACTATTATCATTCTAATAATATCATCTAAGCATTCACATTTTTTAGGAATTGAATGAAAATACTATGAAAAAGAACATAGGATTAAGGAATACAGGCCCTGCCCGGCCGGGCGTGGCTCAGCGGTTGAGCGTCGACCTAGGATCCAGGCGATCGGGGTTTGATTCCTGGTCAGGGCACATGCCCGGGTTGTGGGCTCGATCAATAACTGTCTCATCATTGATGTTTCTATCTCTGTCTCTCCCTCTCCTTTCCTCTCTCTGAAATCAATAAAGATATATTTACAAAAAAAGAAAAAAAAAGAAATACAGGCCCTTAAATTCTAATCTTGGTTATACCACTGGTTGTAGTGTGTGTGTGTGTGTTTGTGTGTGCACATATGTCTTGAATAAATATTGTCTCTGGATCTGGTTTACTCATAAGTAGAATAAAGGGATTGGTTTGTAAACATTGCTATAATTCCTTCCAGCCCTAAAACTCACAGGTCAATGGATCCAAAACCTAAGGGTCTAATTAACTCATTTATTTCGGCACTTCAAATTAAAAAAACTTATTCTGGGACTTGGTAGTGGGTTTTCAATATATAGATGTGCCAGTTAATCACTTAGTATTATTGTTTTGGCTTGGGTCATAGTATCAGCATGTGAATATAATCACAGTCTAAGAATGAGTCTGAATTTGTAGTTGACAATAGAGGCAATGTGCTCAGGTTTCTCAGTTTATTAAAATCGTGAGCATCCACCACAGCAAAGGCGGCTTGTCCTGACCTTTTGGCTTTTGAAGAAAGCAGGTACTTTCTAAACTTGTTTGTAACAAATCCTCTTTCTGCCCCTATACTTTCAAAGGTCAAAAAAGATACCAAAGTAAATGTAAATGAATGAACATTTACCAAAAGATACCAAAGTAAATGTAAATGAATGAACTGTTTTAACATGACAAAATAAATGCAGGTGGAGATCTTTCCTTATTTAGGAGGGCATTCACACAGACACTATTTCTGAGTCAGTGTGGTTGGAAGAGATAATATGGAGGGAATCTACACTGGGGTAAATGAGTGAACAAAGTTTGCAGCTCAGAAGCAGTTGGGGGAAATCTGCTTTGTTATTTGCATTAAATCAGCAGTGATTCACATAAACGCCATTGGAATATGATATGCATAAACACGGACTCAGAGGAAGGCTTTCTGTATCCTTCCACTTAATCGTAAGCTACTTCCAAGCTGTGATAGTTCCTTACTCCTCTTTGTCCCTGGTTGAGACATTGCCTGGCACAGCGTGCCTGTTCAATCAGGGTAAATAAATGGTTCTGAGGATCAGACAGTCCTCCCTTAACACAGGAGTCTTCCTCTGCTCAGATTCTTCTAGTGCTCCAGAGAGCTCACTCCCTCACATGGCAGTGCTATGGGAAAGAGTCGGTGCCTTCTCCTTACTGAATTGAAATTTGCCTCTCTCTAATTTGATGTAGAAGATTGTGGATTTGAGTTCTGATGTGACACGTAACAGGATTATTAGAATTAGTCACAAATAGACTCAAATAGATCTCATCAGAACATTCTAATTCTTTTGAGTTTTTGCCCTGAATGGAATAAAGTTATTACAGGCTCTTTTGGGAAATGCTTTTTTGAAGAATTCCTAGCATCCCATCTTTTCTTACCTGCTGTTCTATGCCTGTATCAGCCCCTTAACCTTAGAGAGGAGAAATGCTGTACAGCAACTAAGTTTGTGGGTGAATTCTCCAAAACTTAGTATAATGATAAACTTATTTTGGTTCTGTAAAGCCCTGAGGGCCATGGTCATATGTGCTATAATATAAATAATTACTAAAGAGGAATATAAAACATCTCCAGTGAATACCTCTAGGCTAGAACTGTCACTTCATTGAAACAAACAAACATTTTCCCGTGATGTCCATTGCTATTTATTTATTCATTGAAAAATATGCATTGAGATCTTATAAATCCTCACTTTATTATGTTTTACATCTTATATTTAATTCCTTGATAATTTTATTTAGATTCTCTTAACTGATAGGACAAATTTTTTCAAGTGTTATGTTTATTTATTTGTCTATATGGTAAAATAAAACTTTTAAATATTAGGGCGAGAGAAAAAATATTTTAAACTGATATGTTATTATGGACACAGAAAATAGTGCGGTGAAGGCCTAGGGCAGGGGGTGGATGCAGGGCAGAAGGGATCAATGGGGGGAAAAAGGGGACATCTGTAATACTTTCAATAATAAAGATAAATTAAAAAAATAAAGTCAATGGCACACAAAAACTATACATCTATGTGCCATTTATAAATGCAATTTAATCTATACATATCCTTTTGTCATTTGAGGAAATTATTTTTTATTATAATGATGTGTTATCAGGATCAAAAAGACAACTGTCTTCTATTTTCTTAAGTAGTATTAGGATTATTTCCTAGGTACTAAAAATCCCCCCAAATTAGATATTTAAGAATACTTGAGTAATTTAACTTAAAATCATGAGAACAGTGGCTGCATTTGCCAGTCAGCTTAATGAAAATATATGGGATGCCTAATAGTTTCCTGAACAGAACAGTTCTGCTTCACTGTCTTTCTTATTCATTGCCTGAATATTTCTGCCTTCACAAACATGGTAAACAGATAAAGTCAGATCAAACAGAGACAGTTAACACACACTGTTCAACTTCGAAGTCAAAGAGGTTAGAATTCAATTACAAATACTTCTCATTTGTTACATTATGCAAACTTGGACCTAGAGATTATAATATTTAATGAAAATGTTTCATGTTTTAAGATGTGCATTTTCATTTCCCAAACAGATTAAACAGACGATCAATGTATAAACAGTAATCGTATCACAAACTTACATTAAGGAACAACTACAAAGATGTGAAAATACAATGTTTACAAATGATAGCAAAGAATAAATTATTTTTCAGTGCACATAATTAGGTATATACAGGATAATTTAAAACCAAATGCAGTGATTGCTAATGCGAGCTCTTAAAAATCTTCATCAAAATATATGTTACCAGAGAGAGTGATCAAAATAAATTGTGACAGTAAAGCAGAATGTTGTCTCTCTTTCCATCCTCAAAACCTGAATGATAATTTCATCAAAATAATTTGCCAGGTGGGCAAATGCTAGAAAACTCTAATTCCAAAACCATTTCTCTAAATTACCAACAGACTTATATTCTTGATGCCTTTTCACATGATCACAAGCCGAGCACGCATGTGACTCCCAAAACCGTGGAAGATTTACTGTGAAATCTTTCCTCCAGTTAAAGTAACTAAGGTATAGCTTATTGTTTTTGTCGACTTCCTTCAGATACTTTGCTAGCTCACTTGGAGAGTTATAATCTTCCACATGAATGAATGAATCTGCTGGAATATAATTTTCATAGTTTTCCCTAGATGGCCCCAGAACAACAGGTACAGAGCCAGCCAGAAAAGCATTGTAGAGCTTTTCTGTGATGTAATCTTTGTGGATTGAGTTTTCAAAGGAAAGGTAAAATTTGCAAGTAGATATGGTAGGAATCAAATTTTTATCATTCACATACTCTCCAAATGCTTGCCCATAGGTATGGATTTCAATGTTTTTGCTTAGCTCATTGTAATACTTGACCCTGGCGTGCTCAGGGTTCCAGTTACTTACAACCCAGCACACTAACTTCTCTTTGCTTGGCACTTCAAACACGAAGGGGTTTGTGCTCACCGTCAAGAAGCCATAAGGCACTTGGATATCTGAGTCGCGGCGGTAAGTCAGAGTGAGATTGAATAGGTGCTCAATGCCACTCTTCTGGGGCGTGTGAGTTGGTGATTCCAAATTCATCCAAATCCATTTCTGGAAGGGTGGCCTAGCCTGCTGAGGTAAATTGGTCAGGTCCCAACTGATGTCTCGGTGATGGATCAGGACTGCGTGAGATTTGTTGTAAAGGGAGCGGTCTGTCGTGAGATGGCATCCTTGGATGTTGAACATTGCTTGGCAGGAGGTAAGGTCAAAGGTCTGCCCAAATGGCCATACCCAAATCAGAATAGTAGTTTCATTGAAACAGTCCGTTTTGGTGGTGAAGAAATTTTTCATTTTCAGCACTGAGCTGGTTGACTCCATTGGACTGAAGATCCAGCTGTTGGTGGGCTTGATGTAAATGAGAAGACATGCCATAAAGCAGCCCAGAATAACGCAGACAATTAGAAATGGGCGGAGAATTCCTTTGGATGCTGATGTCATAATTTTTTCTATGAAAGAGAAAGAGAAAGGGGGATAGGTAAGGGTAGGGATGAAGAATTAATCATGACTCCCTGGAGTCATCTCCTTCTAGAAGGGTCTGTCATGACTCCCCGGGTCCCTCCTCTCTCAGGAAGTATTGCCATCCTTCAGGTGCATCTCCTAGGAGGGCCCGTCACAGTTCCTCAGATATCTCTTCCCCTAACAGCTCCCCTGAGACATCTCAACCCAGAAGGACTCATAACTCCTTGGACACATCACAGCTCAGGAGGGCCCGCCATGACTCCCCTGATTCAGTTCCTAATGGTCCTCACTCACTGCCCAAAGCAGTAAAGCCCCAGAAAGAGCCTCTAGCAAAACTCCACACCAGAAGGGGCCAGGGCCCTCTCATCCCTCAGTCCCGAAGAAAAGCAAGTATGAGTATGACTCGGACTTTTCTCCTCCATGGATAAAGCAAGCAAAATTCCATTTCTGAAATGAAGAGCATGACTCTAAAAGCTCTGCATCCAGCCATAGGAAGTTTCATGCAAGCACTTCACCTAGAAGGCATCAGAGTCACATGCTGGACTCTTCTTCCTACCCAGGTGACCGTCAGAAAGCCTCTGATGCAGATCTTTCTCCTCCATGGAAGAAACAAAGTTCAGGGCACCAGGATTCTGATTGAGATCTGTCACCTCCACGGAACAGACCTAGACACCAGGGCTCTGACTGACCTGTGTCCACCAAGGAGGAGACAGAGGGCCAAATCCTCTGACTCCAACCTGTGCCCACCCTGAAGGACTCGGCCTCTGGGGAAGAGGGCTGCACACGTGTGTTGTGGGGCTAAAACTGGGCTGGTGTTAGCTGGCACACAGCACAGGAACTCAGGAAACAGGGCCAAGAAGCCCTGGCATTTGAAGCTGAATTCCAACATGCTGAAACCGTATTTCGAGAAAAGTCTGGTCGTAAGACGAATTTGAACCTGGAACATTTAGAGCACAGGAGAAAAGCAGAGGATTGAAATGAGCGAAATGAGCTGCATGCCCAGTGGGGAAAACAGCTTGTCCAGAGCCGGCAGCAACAGCAGAATGTGGAGGAAGCAATAAAGGAAATGCAAAGGCCGCTGGCCTGCTAGGTTGACGATGGAGATCTAGATCGGATGCTGAGAGAACAAGGAAGAGAGGGGGACCCCTTGGCCAACTTTATCGAGAAGAATAAGGCCAAGGGGAGCAAGAGAGAGACCCCGCTACAGTGGCCCACCGCCTTCTCCCAACAGATGCAGCATCTGGCCTGGATGGCGCTGGGATGGAGTGGATGGATCCAATGGATTTGAACAGAAGCACTTTGCCAGGCTTGCCAGCAAGAAGGCGGTGGAGGAACTTGCCTACAGGTGGAGTGTTGAAGATACGTAACTTTTCTGAGGCTCTCGGGATGGCTGTGGGTTGTGGCAATGGACATAGGGCAGCTAGATGTCCAGCTGTGACAGCTGTGTATGCTAATAGTCAGGGTCCACACACACCAGCAACTCTTTGAATGCTAGTTTTGACCACTTGAGATGAAGAATATTGGAGACATGATGTCTGGACTGAGGCCCTGTAACTCGTCAGGTGTGCCAACATTGGCAGTTGTTGCCGGCTTTCAGAAGAAACATTGATTTCTCAATGCCCCAAGGTTTGTTCTTGGTTAGGTTTTTTAATAAACATACATTTATTCAAAAAAAACACAAATATGTCAGAAACATTAATTAACCCTTGAGCAAGAGAGAAAATCAGAAAGGAATATGAAATTTCAATTATTTAGAACTAAATGACATTGATGGTACTACTTGTCCAATTGGATAATATGTGGATGAAGTACTACTTATAAGAAAATTTATAGCTTTGCACAGTTTTCAGGAAATTGACTAACAAATTGGTCGTTCAACAAGCTGGACAAAGAGCAATGGTGCAAAGAAATAAGAAAGAATTCAGGTATGGATAGAGATCACTGAACCTGAGAGCAGAAATCTGAGAGAATTACTAACACATATGACTGTGTGTGCTGATGAACATTAACTAAACTTATTGTGGTAATCATTTCACAATATACACATATAAAGTTATTTGCTGTACGCCTTAAACTAATACAATGTTATATGTCGCCTATAATTCAATAAAACTGGAAAAAATACTAAGGTAAACTTTAGGCAAGGATAATCAAAAAGAGAAAATCAAATTAAATATCAAAAAAGTAAATAAATATTGTTTTATCATGGAAAAAATAAATGACTATTTGAAGTAATTTTATGGTAACAAATTTGAAAAGCTAATGAAATAAATGGTTGTATTTCTGCACAAATAAAAAAATGCAAATTTTAATCAGAAACTATGATTAAACAAATAACAGTTATGGAATTCACAAATGATAACTAAAAACAAATGCTAGACCTAGATAGTGTTTTAAGAGTGATATCAATTCACTGAATAGGAATACTACTATCACTTAAAAAAATATTTTAGAAAACCAGAAAATAAGCAAAGAAGCTTAACACATTATATGAAGCCAATTATTATCTTGTTAACAAAGGAGGATACGAATATCTAAAAAAATTCTATTTCACTTATGAATACAGGTGCAAAAATACAAAATTTTAGCAACAAAGAGTATTGAAAATATATCACGATGCAAGTCAAGAACAGGTTTATGGAAGTTTAGTTACATTGACCCTACTTTATAAATTTAACCAGTCTGAGAATATCTCAGTTTCTTCCAGACCCTGGGATCTACAGACTGAGAAAATTTATTGGAAAGATCTCCTTTCTATTAATTTATTTGTTTATTTATTTTTATTAAATGTATTGGGGTGACATGGGTTAATATGATCATATAGGCTTCAGGTGTGGGTTTCTATGTTTCAAGGTCTGTATATTGCACTGTGTGCCCACCACCCAAAGTTGGATTTGACTGTAGGATCTCCTTTTTAATGGAGTAATATTAACCTTTAGTATACATAATTTGACTAAGCATTGCAGTGTTGGGTTTTTTTCCTTATGAGACCAATGTTTAATGATTTTTAGAAGTGCTATATCACTGAAAATTTCTTTAAATCCTTTTTGAATTGAAATGCAATGGCAAAAACTATCTAAATAGATGATGTCGATTTAATATAATCAGGTTACAACTTTAATAGCCACTTTTTAACAAATGCCCACTGTCAGCTAGGCCTTGTGCCAAGCACTTTGCATACATCATCTCCTTTCATTCTCATAGAACCTTTATCAAGGAAATCTTTTATCACCTCTTCTTCACAGATGAGGAAATTAAGGGCCAGAGAGATAAGTCACTAGCTCAACCTTTGAGTTATGCTCTCTCTTACCTCCTACAACCTTCTTTTAAAAAATAATGCAAACACCAATAATCCAATGCTTGAGATACATTTGGCACCTCAAGCTTTATTGTCTTGATATTCCCAGCCTGTCATTTTCTCTATAATAAAGGGCTATTTACCCATGAGTTAAATTTAGAACAATTTTTCTTAACAAGAAAGATAACCTGACACTTATTATGCAAAACATTGATCTGAGCACTTACATTAATATACATACACATTAACATCTATACATATATATGTGAATATATATATTACCTTATTATATTCCTGTCTATTGATGAAGAATCTGGGACCCTAAATGGTTTAGAAACTTGCTCAAGTTCACACAGTTAGTAAATGGCAGAGCACATTCAAACCCAGGCTGTCTGGCTCCAGAATGTGGACGTTTGATAACTACGCTTTATGTTCACTGATTCCTCAGGTTGCAGCCAGAGAACACAATCATCCTGGAGATGCCAGGCTGTAAGCTCCATGAGAGGCTTTGTGTTTTCAGCTTCATCAGCTGAAATAGCAGGGGCTTAGTAAATGATGTGTATGTTACCAGGATGAATGTTGAGTCCCCAACTATGTGCAAGGTAAAATGCTTGGTAACTAGATAAACCAAAATGATCCAAGTATGAATGAATGAATATATACTTAGTTGCTTTCTTGGTACACTTAACATATCTCTCTCTACAGAATAACTACCATTAAAATTGACTATAGAGGTATTCCTATCACTAGATGAGCAAAATTTCCCAGATTTGCTTCTCTGTTATGTCTCAAAGTTGGCATCTTTCTAGTACATTTTAGTCCCATGACTTTTCAAATGAGAAAGAATTGGTCACCAGGCAGAAACAATGTTCTGCCCACTGTGTGCCTTTCAGATCTCCTTCCTGGACATTTTGTATTTACCAGAGGTTCTTCTTGTTAACTCTCTGTACACCCTCTCCCCTCCCCTTTTCACTGCTGCCAGGGTCAATCACTAAACAGTATGGGCAGTTACTCAGTAACCCCTGCTTTGTACAGAAACTGTCAGAAAAGTTAGCCTCTTAGAGCCAATTTGGCACCCCCTTGACAGTAACCTTTTCACCTATTCCTCATAATTCAGTTGGATACCCAACGTGTCTGAACTGTTCATCAAAAGAACTTATTTTTAACACACCTGCAGCCATGTCACTATAATTCTTACCAGAGACAGCAATAAATGCATAGCATAAAGCATATTGTAACAATAAATCATATAATTAAACTTTTAAAATTATTTTTAATAGTTCCACATATAGTACTAGAAAATGTAATTTAAAGACTTTAGCATTAAAAATAACAAAATCTTTAGTAAAATTTCTACTTGATAAGACTTGGTATGCATATGATTCTCTTTTCCATTAAGAGACAACCTTCAGTCATACTTTAAGATTGCTCTACTGAGTGTTCAAGAATGGAAGACAGCTTGTAATAGAAAAGGTTCGACTTGTGGTTCTCAAGACATAAATATACTTCAAAGTATTAGAGAATTGTGAAACTGAGGAGGACAGGCAGCTTCTTTGAGAAATGGTAATTCTACTTTAAGTTTGTGTGTGTGTGTTTTGAGTCCTTATTTTAAGTTAAAAACAGATAGGGTATACTATAGAACAGAACCCATTACTTGCCTTAAACTGTAAGCCAGAACAGGATAGTGGGCTTTGTAACTTGCCACTGAGGACTTTATTTATAAATTGCCATCACCACCTACCTCTTCAACCCACCTGTCTGTCTCACATTGGCAGGCACGTGGGATTGGAAGAAATTTTCCCTTTGCTCTTAGGAGTTCTTGTGTCAGTGTGTTTGACAATCATTGTGTGGTACACATATTATCTATTCATGATGTGGATGCATAATAAAACTATTTCTGATAAGGTGAGGCTTTTTATCCTTGTTAAAAATGTGTAAAGTTCACGAAGCATTTGAACAGAAATTTGGAGCCACTTGGGTAATCTTCAGATAAACTCAAAACAACCTCAAAGACCAGAAATGAATCACTGACAAATTGGTAGGTGGACTAAAGTGAAAAGTAGTTTAAAAAAAATTACCACATATAGTCACATTGTGACTTTTCCCGTTAAGTAAAATGAAATTTGTAAACTGCTTCTGGTAGTGCCTGGACCACAGAGCACACTATGTAAATGTTTGAGATTATGTTATTATTCCCTTTTAATTGGTCAAGAATCAGAGTTCTCATCATAGCTGAAACTCTCTTGAAATAATAGATCCCTTTTGATTTCTATGCAAATTATTACCATTTCTAACAACACACTCATACACACATTCTCATACATTCAAAATTTAACTCATTATTAATAATCTCTGGATAAAAAATATATAATACAAAATTTCTGATGAATATAAGGATCAGGGTCTTTCAGCTGTTTATGGATTTAGTCTTTTTATAAAAGGCCACTCTATATGCATATTGTACTTACAGGATTCTATAGCAGATATTTGCTGATTTTTACTGCCTGGGAATCACTGTCTACTTTTCTGATAATAGCACCCCAATTTCCTATTGGAACACTACCTCTCCTCTCCTGTGTGCAATCTTTGGGACTTTGGAGAACTCTATCTCCTCCTTTCCTAACCAGTGTTGAGCAGGGGAGCCAGGTCATTCAAATTCTCTCTCTGGGACTTTGAACTTGGACTGGAAGGGCTAAGAGGGAAAAGTGTTGGACCTAATTAATCACAGTGGGGTTCCCCAAGAAAGCAATTTAGTAAGTTCTGCTACCTGAGTCTTAGGAGCATCACAGGTTCCTGCCTTCCTGGGCTTGGTTTTTCAGGTATTCTTTCATTTCCAAGGGTTACTCCAGAAGCTTGCAATTATTTCCATTTTATTAGTTATAACTGTTTTTATTGCTTGAAACACACATAAAAGAACCTTAGCTAAGCAAAATAATAATAATTTTAATAAAAATGTGATTATTTCTCCCTTTTTTTTTCTTTCTGAGGGATGTGAAATGTATAATATGAATCCTCCAAAATATGCCGATCATTATTTGGATTAAAGGTAAAGTGTATTTAATTCTCAAAACAATACTTTATGTTATGCCATAGGCTCCACCCAGAATTTGGGTATTCGGTGATAGGTGGTGTCTCATTGAATAGTTAGTACCTTATTTAGGCTGGAGACCAATTGGTTCCCCATATCATCCTTAGAGTGTTTAGTGCCATAATGTTAGTATGGCATTCTGCAAAAGTCTTCTGGATACTATAATTTAAACTGCCCAGCTTTATTTATTTTGGGGGGGTTGTTTGTTTTGTTATTTTGCTTTTACTCCTCCCTAGAATTTTTATGCTAAGATTCATAAAAATATAACCCTTATACTTTCTATACTATATGCCAAAATATATTCTGCCTCAAAGTACTGTAAAATTTTATATCATCATTGCTTCACTTTCAAGGATTCCCTGAACCTCTCTCCTAGGCCTTCCTGCTCTAAATTCCCACAGTTCTCTCATTAGATCCTCAGCCAGATGCCTCCTGCCGTTGGGAGAGATGCCATTTACTCTTTGGCAAGAAGACATTGGTTGATCTCTGGGATGCTATCAAATTGTGTTTGTGAACCTTTCTCAAAGACCTTGGGATATATGTCTGGCATTGCCAGGGGTAAGCTTCTATTTTACTTCCAAACAGTGGAGAAGCTGCCACCAGCAATGCTGGTTCTAGTCACCAAGCTTTTCCAGATTATTCTTCAGAACACACTCTGGCACATACTAGAATTCCCTGACTTTCTTCTGCAGTGGTTTCGTCTTTAGGGATATTACCTCTAAATTTCTCAACAGCCTTACTCTGTTTTTTTCTGCTTTCATTTTTGGCTCAGACATTTGTTTCCTTTGGTGGGCAAGCTGCCCACTGCCGGTTTCCCTGCGCTGCAAACTTCTTCATCTTGGGCAGTTTCTACATTCAGTGTCTTTGAATTTCCTTTTCAGTCCAGGGTTTAACCTTTCCTAGGTTGATCTTTTATGTCCTCTCTTCTCTCTGCTCATAATCACTGGTTCTTAATTGCTGTCTTTATTCAAATCAGAAACTCTATTTATGGGCTTCAGCTGAGGCTGGAACAAGCAGAGCTGACGCTGAGCCCGGGTAGCTTGGCTGGCGTAACGCCTACCCACAGGGAACACCTCAAACAAAGCCAGGGGCCGCTTTGCTGGCATTTTCCCAGAACATGCTTTCTGGCTTTCCTGGAGGCTGACAGTCTTTCATAACTTGGCTGTCAGCGCCAGTGCTTTCTATGATTGTCACGTTTTAGTCCATAGCAGCCAGCCAGTGAAAGTCAATGAAAGCCTTTTAAAAAAAACCCTCTCATTTTGGCCTGATATATTACTATGTATTCCTGACCCTGAAGATGAGACTTCCTTTCTTTCTTATACAAAGTAGAGCAATTAACCCAGTGGATTCTCCTTGATATGGCCCTGTCCTTCAAATCTGCACCTAACCCAGCACTAAATCCTGCCAATTTTGCCTCCTAAATATTGCTTAGATTTGTTGACTTCTCTCCCATTTCCCGAGGTCAAACATTTATCATCTCTTTTATAGACTGCTGACATTGCTTTTTAAATGGTCGACCTGACACTCACTTTTGATGCTTTCGATTCATTCACAGTGCAGTAGACCAGTGGTTCTCAAAGTGTGGTCCCCAGACTGACAGCATCAGCAACAGCATCAAAAGGGAAATCTTTGTTAGGAATGCAAATTCTCCCACCCAAACCCAGACGAGCAATCAGAAACTCTGGATGAGGCAATCCTGTTTAAAGAGCCCTTCAAGTGACTCCAACATGCACTTAAGACCAAGAATCCCTCCAGCAGAGCGATCTTTTCAAAGCACAGACCATACGTTATGCTTCTGTTCAAGGCCCTTCAATGAATTCCAGTTACTTTTAAGATAAAGTCAAAAAGTCTTATGCGACTTACACAGCCCTGGATGTTGGGGACCCTGCCTCTGTCCCCAGCCTGAGTGCATGCCAAGCTCCCTTGTGTATTCCCTGTATTGCCATGTTTGCCCCTCTTGTACTGGGTCACTGCACTAGCGTTTCCCTCTCTGTTTTCTGGGCTTAGCATATCCTTGCAATAAACAAATGCTTTTTAGTGACTCAGTAGCTAACAGTTATTGAGCATTTGCTCAATAAGCACTCGGTTAAGACTTTTATATAGATTTATCACTTAATCTTCAGGAAAAAATTCTTTGTGTTCATTTATTTAACAAATAAGTATGCATCACATTCTATGTGCCAAACATGGTTCTAAACACTTAACAAATATCAATTCCTTTAGATCCCATAATGACCAGTTGAAATATATACTACAATTATATTCATTTTTACAAATGAGGAAACCCATGTGCATCTATTTGTCTCACGTCACACAGTAAGTGGTCGGTCAAGATGTGGACACTAGTAGCTAGACTCCAAAACGTGTTGCTTTAAAAATACATATTGAGAATTGAGATTCCAGCTTACAGTTGCAAATAATTCTATAAATTATAGGAATGAAAATGTATTCTATAATATTTATTACTCTGGAGTCATTGTTCATTAGAACAAACTACATTCACTAATACTTCCTCCCTGCTCTTATTTTGGAAACCAGTGGCCAAAACAGTGTGTCCAGAATACTATAAGTTTTAGATAATTCTCTTCTTGTCCTCCAGAGACTATGGAGAGGTGAATGAGAAATCAAGCTTTGTTTTATTATTGAGGTGTTTATAATGGAAATCAAGGAATACCAAAGTGGATTGGTGATAGCTGTGATCCGGCTAGCCACACTCTTTCAGATGAATTCCTTAAGTGCTGCTTTGCTGAGTCAGCTTTAAAAATTAATTTATCTCAATGAACCAGGTTGCCCAAAAACATTAAAGGTAGAGAAAAGACTACTTTAATTAAAATTTCAGTTATATCTTAGAGTGTGCTCACATAAAGTCATCAGGTAATATCTCTAAAGAATTTACAAGTTTTTATTCTAACTATTAATTGAAACAGAATAAATAACTTCTTGTCTATAAATTTAATATACCAAATTCCCTGGATCTGACCAGACTACTACATAAAGTCATATGCTTTTAATGACTATATTATAATTGTTTGATCTCCATTGGTCTTACTACTGGAAACTTCTTCAAGGTGTCCCTCAGATGTGTCCCTAAAAGGTGGCCAGAGTTTCACCTGGACTCCAGGCCTGTCTGGCAGCAGCAGTTGCCATCTACTCTGTTTGTCCTTTATCCTTTGGCTACCACAAGTATGAGAACAACTTGCAGCCTCACCTCTGATCCTACCCATGGAATGAGTGGGCCTTGAATCCCAAATCTAGCTTTCCCTGACCTCTAACCCTCAGTGTGCCAGAGTTCTGGGGTTCACCTTGCAGTGGAAAAGTATCTGTTTGAATCAGTCTTTCTCTCTCCAGCAGCCTTAACTGTGCTGAGACACTACATCTCTCCCAGAACATTCACAGATACTAAAAAGAAAGTGCAGGAATAAAGGAAAGAATATTTATCCACGGAGGTAAGCACTGTACTAGATGGGGCATTGCCATAACAACAGCTTCTGGATCATACCACATTTTGCAGGCTGATCATCTTTTCAACTCATGTGAAACAAATTACCACCAGCTTTATGAGGATTAAATAAAAACATATCACTGTCATTAACGAGGAGCTTCTGAAACTTCATGTTAAATCTATAATAAGAATAGGCCAGTAAGAATTAAAATAGAAAGGATGAGCCACAAAGAAGTCAATAGCCTAAGAAACACTATGATAAAAGTGTGGCTAAAACGCTTGTAGGAAAGAAACAAGTTTAATGAACTTGCGCCTGAATAATCTGAACATGAACTGATTAACACACTAACAAGATGATATTAGCAGAAAGGTGGAAAGGAGGAATTTAGAAATAAAGAACTCGTGAGAAGAGACCCTTAATCTTAGAGATACAAATATCCAGTCCATGGAGGGGAGGACTTCTACTGTATTACACAATTAAACTGGCCCAATTAGCATCTTTCTCTGAAACCTAAATGACCCATCTTCACTTTCTTATTCTGATTTCATTCCTAATAAATAATTGTGTAAATATTTAGTTTACTGAGTAGTTGAATGCTCAAAAGAAAGTGGCGTATTTGGTGAGCATGATAGAGAAACTGGAGGCCATTAAAGACCCTAGATTAAAATAGAACACGCTTGCCCTGGCCAGTTTGCTCAGTGGTTAGAGCATCAGCCCTCGGATTGAAGGGCGCCGGTTCAATTCTGGTCAAGGGCATGTACTTCGGTTGCAGGCTTGCTCCTGGACCCTGGTCTGGGTGAGTTCTAGAGGCAACCAATCAATCGCATAGATGTTTCTCTCCCTCTCCCTTCTACTCTCTCTGAAAAGCAGTGAAAAAAATATTCTTGGGTGAAGATTAAAAAAAGAGAGAGAGAACATGCTTGTTTCTTCCCCTCTCACTGTAGTGGAAAAGACAACTGTCTCCCATCGAAGGCTGATCCCTCCTCACAATTCTGGAATCTAAATAAGTAAAATAACCTCATTCCACTTAATATCCCTGATTTTCCTTAAATCTTCAATTCCTATGTCTTTAATTGTTGTTTTCCATTAGAATTAAATAAAATCACAGTTCCCATATCTTCTGTTAAAGAACCTCCACTCTCCCAAGCACTGTTCCTGTTTTCCTTATATCTGCAAATAGCGGTATTATCCATATGCCTGAGCAAGCTTCTAATTGGAAATCATTATTTACCCCTTCTACTCCCTGAACTCAACATTACCACGTTTAGTCAATTATTTATATAAAATGAAAAAGAAAATCTGCATGCTAGATTTGTGCATGTAAAATGAATTGATAGATGTAAGTTACTTAGAATAGGCCTTGGCACCTAGCAAGCACTCAGTAATTGTGAACCGTAATATTTGCTAAACATACATGTATATGGCTTAAGATATATATTTTTTATTACTGATTATAAAATTACCACATACAGCAGTAACAACAATAAGCTTTGTACTTCCTTTGAGGGACAGGGTTGCAGGAGATTTTACATGGGGTAACCTTTTCACTTAACCACTGAGCAGTCAGTCAAAAAGTAAGTGGTATTTTGCACCATGAGTGTGTCACTGCTTGTCACTGGCCACAATGCAAAAGGCAATTTGCTCCATTTTAATTTTGATTTTGTTCCATCTTTTAGAGTAATTACTGGACAATTATTTTGTCATAAGCTGTATGCTCATTAGGCAAATCTGGCTCCGTGAGATTAAGAAGCTCATTTTCTCTGATGTGCATTGCCCCTTGTTGACCTTCCGTTTCCGAAAACATATTTTTCAAGTGTTCTCTTTTGGAGTAAGTGATTTTCACTCATTTTCATTTTCTTAATTTTCATTGTACCTGTGTACCGCAATTCCATTTTTTCTTACAGTTGGCAAACTAACTGATATAAAGCTTTGCATATAACAAATACTCATTAAATATTTTTAAGATCCTATGTTTATGTGACAATGCTATAAGTAGGTATTACCTCAAATACAATTAAGCTTTCTTAACAAACTAATAAGAAAAGGTAAAGTTCGGTGCAAATCCTGTTGAATAATAATATATTCTGTAAAGATTTTATCTTTAAAAACCTTTCCTCCTTTGTGCTCCCCTAGCTGCGGTGCATCCTTCTGACATACTTGCATTATAATGAGGCCATAGTCAATTTGCCTGCATTCCTGCCCTACTACACCCTAAACTTCACGGAGGCATTAACCAAATTTATTTTGACTTTCTATTGTAGCTACCTAGCACAGTTTCTGGTACATGGGAGCCATAACTGTCTGCTAATTGAGTAGGTAAATAAATAAATGAATGAATGAAAGTTCAAGCAAACATTCTGACTTTATAGAGGTTTCTGTTTTCTTTCTTTGAATGAAGTGGGAAGAGACACATTTTCTATGGTCATATGCAGTATGAAATGACAATACCCAAACTCCCAATATCTGGAAATTTCCAAGCAATAAGGTAATAAGGTCAATGCTTTGAGAGAGTGGGGTTTCTGCTCCTTGTGATATAAAGGAAGACTCAGATCCTTTAGAAATCCCAAAGCTAGGGAAAGTGCCAAGTATTTTTTATATGTTTGTTTGTTTATAGATGACAATTCTTTGAAATCCAAACATAAATGAGATCTTTAAGGCAAAGAAATCCAGTATTTTTTTCACCATGTGATTTTATGAGTTGCTAACAGTAGGTGCCGATATGAAACAAACATAGACTAAGTTCAAAAGCCACCTCTCATGCAGTGATGAGAAGGGAGATTGATGCTTTTTAACTATGTTTATTGTATTAAATGATTAATATACTGATAGGGCTGGAGGGCCTTAAATACTGTAATTCATATTCCTTCCATTTATATTTCTGTTAAATAGTAAATCAAATGAGGAATTGAGATTCATAAGTAATTATTTCTAAAAATGATGGCATTATTCAAAGCCTGGAGTTAGAGTTCCTTTAATTAATGATTGTCAGGTGGTTGACAATGGAAATATTTGCAAATCTTACATTGACTAAAGATAAAGACATTTTTAGCATTTGTGTTGATGATAGTAGAAAGTAATTAAGACAATTTTCAGCTGCAAGATATCTTTGTGATCATCTAATCTGGCAGTCTCATTTTATAGCTCGATAGAATAATGAAATAGATACATAAAGTTGAATTATTACTAATACACATATTTATGATACAGTAGGAACTTTAGATCATATATTTTGGTCTCTGGTCCAAGACTCTTTCCGTAGTACAATGTTTCTTCTCATGACATAGGGAAATACAATTGTGATAGTAGGAATTCAAAATGAGAAAAAAAGTCTCAAGTCAGCTCATGAAGTGGATTAAGATGAAAACCACTCAAATGGAAAAATTCATTGAAAACAGAAAAGTCTTGCCTAGATAGTGACGGGGCCCAGGAGCTTGTCTTGGCCACCCTGGTTCACATCCTTTTACTGTCTCGGTTTCCGTAATGACACTGCCATTGTGTCCCGACTCCTGCATCCTAGAAGTTACCAGCAACGGGAGTTGAGCAGAATGGCAGTGCAGGTGGACGTCAAATTTTGTTCTTCAGCCTGACACTCTTAGTTCCTTTAAAAGCGGTAGGTGTGCCTGGCCGGGGGATTCACTTGGTTGGATCACCGTGTCCTGTACACCCTGATCCCTGGTTGGGGCCTGTGCAGGAGGCAACCCATCCATGTTTCTCTCACACATGGATGTTTCTCTTTCTTCCTTCCTCTCTCTAAAATCAGTAAAAAAAAAAATCCTTGGCTGAGGATTAAAAAGAAAAATGCTCCCTGGCCGGTGTAGCTCAGCTGGTTGTGGGTCAGCCATACCCTGAGAGGTCGCTGGCTGGATTCCCGTCAGGGCACAGGACCGGGCGACAGGGGCGATCCCCAGGAGGGGCGTGCAGGAGGCAGGCAACTGATGTTTCTCTCTCCTCTCTTCCTCGCTCTCTAAAATCAATAAACACATATTTTAAAAATGGGAGGTCCCTTACCTTCACACTGTAAGCAAAGCCTGCCTATCAAGAATTGTTTCTGCTTTCGGGAAACATGTTTGTAGAAATGTTTTTGGTGGGTAAGATTCTAACGGAAGAGCATTAATAAAATAGATAATTAGTATTATTGAGCATTTACTATGAGGTTCTATGCTGAGTATTTTATACAGAGTCCATAGATGGGAATAATTTTAATTCTTACCTCGTAGGATTGTTTTGAGAATTAAATGAGCTGACTCAAAGTGTTTTAGAAACTGCCTGGCAGGTGGGCATATCTTTCTTGATAAAAGATAGCTGTTATAGCCATGATCTCACTGAATCCGAATGATTCTGTGCAGAGATTGAGAGTTCATTAGTTTGTCAAGGTCAGAACTAATACTGGTGGTTTTGGGGCTAGAACTCAGAAGCATGCCCCTCACCACTAGTTAGCTTCTTGCATCTTTCAGAAACTGTGGTTGAATGAAAAGCAGGAGTGGGGTCAGAGACTGAGGTGCACCTCCTGTTCCTTATACAGTAGCGGGCAAGCTTCAGCATGTTCTCCTAGCCTTAGTTTTTGACCTTTAAACCAGAATAAGACCTACCTCGAAGGGTGGTTGTGAAGAAATGTAAGGTAATGTATAACAGAGTAATAGTTTGGAACTATGCACAGACTTTCCTTTTTGAATTTTCTCAGCACCTGACCTTGATCCTAACTGGCCTGTCTACCTCAATTTTCATGAGGGTGGGGTAGGAAAGTTAAGAGTGATTTGAGAATAGAGAGAGAAAAATGCAATTTTCAGTTTCTGACATGTAGTAGAAGATGCAAGCTCAAATATTATTTTGAGAGAGGATTTTTTAAGTGCCCTATACAGTATTCCTTTTTTAATCTATCAGCATCTGAGACTGAAGGAAGCTCTCCAGGTTTTGGCCTAAGTGAGGGGGTGTCAGATAATTGAGGGTAATATTAAAAACAGAGGGAAGCAAGGAAGCCTCTCAAAAGCCATAGGAGCCATCAAAGTCAGCTTGATGAGCATAGTCAGACACCTGAAACCTTGAGGAACAGCTTCCCTAGGCTGCCCAGGGTTCGCGTATGTTATGGGTGGGGTGCAGATGTGCCAGGGAAGCTTGCCTGAGGGAATGCCATGGTGCAGGCCTGCAGGTCTGCAGACTTGACTCTCCGAGCTGGAATTGTGTGGGGCCCACATCAGTCCCTTTAAAGGCCATAGCACCAAAGAAACTGAGGGGAGGCCACAGCAGCCAGGCAGCTCCTCCGAGCGTCCTTACTGGAAGTCACAGATCCTAATTATCCTGGCCTCAAACTTAAACCAGCAGGACAAGCCAAACACAGGCAGACAAGAAGCTTGTCCCTGCGGTTGGAAGATGCCACACAGGAAGATGCATCTCCTTCTCCTGGGCTTTGTCTGAGGTTTTGAGAAAAGCGGGTGAAAGGAGAGAATATCCGAGGAAATAACATTTGAAACGACCAAAGGGGTCAGTTTCAATCAAGAGTTAGCAAATTATATGCCTGGTGGTCAAACCTTGCCAATGCCTGTTTTTTGTAAATAAAATTATACTGGACAACAGCCACACCATCCATTTATGTTTTGTCTGTGGCCGCTTATGGTGACAGAATTAGTAGCTGTGACAGAGACTGTTCGGCCCACAGAGGCTAAAATATGTGTTATCTGCCCCTTTACAGAAAAAGCTTGCAACCCCTGCTCTAAAGCATCAGGTTGAACTTATTTTAAAACCTAATGTGCACCTATTTGTTTATATATTTTTACTATTATTTGATGGCTCAGGTGGAAAATCAGAGTAATTTTAAGTAACAAACTCTACATTTTCCCTTATTGCTAGTTAAATCTACATTAATTTAGGTGTCCATGAAACCTCTATATAAATAATTGTCACTGCTAACTACAGAGTAGGTACATATTTGATGACTAAACTTTTTTTCTGCTCCTTTTGAAGTGAGCATAGTTCTTATAGATATTTCCTAGCAGACAATGTAGTATTAGGGATGTACTTAGTTGAGATAGAAGGTGCGAGTGGGGCAGGGAGGAAATAAAAATATAGTACCTTGCCTTACTCAATAAAGAGCTAAGTATGCTAGCTGGGAAGGTGATGGGGCCATGGCCTCTGAGAGGCACTGTTTCTTTCTCTTTGATGAGCTTCAAGATTTATCTCCTAAACTACAGCTTCAAGGAAGTGGGAGCCAAAAGGGCATTCCTTTAGCTTTAAATATTCCCTGGAAGAGTCTTGATTCTTTATTGAGATATTTTTGCTTTCAGCTCAGCTCCATGAAAGAAGTCCTGCAGTCTAGCTAACTCCTAATTGTTAAGGCAAAGTCATGACTGCCATAGCAACACAACTAGAGCACAGCAATGTTTAGTGTGAGAGCCTGAAACATTTGGGAGTCAACTATTCCTTTGGAATAGATAAACACTTTAGACCCTTATCATAAAAAAAAGAAAGAAAAGAAAAAAGAGAAAAACATGTAGATGAAATGGCTTACATTTAATTCAAGGAACTTTTGTTTGGGATATTTTCTGGATAATTTGTGGAGGGCTTCAGACCTGGGCCAGATAGAAGTCTTTTGGTTTCCCATTATGCACAGACCACTTTCTGTGAATTCTTATCTTCTCCATTTATTTCCATCTTCTTCAGCCTCTCTAATCTAGTCACTCTCTGTGTTCCCCTTATGTTTTTGTTTTCTTCTGGATTGCAAATAAAAGCATTGTGCTGAAGGGGAAAATAGGATTATAATGTGCTTGTATACTTGCTATTGTAGTTGTCGGCCTTTTTATTTGGGAACCCTTGTGTCTATTTCTTGCCAGGAGAAAAACCTTGACCGAAACTATATTGTTTAACCTCTGCCTCTGGGTAATTCTATATTTAACTGGTGAAAGATAACTGTTTTATTTTAATAGACTTCTCCAGTGGAGAAGATTTTTTAGGTATAATTTACATCTTTCTTGTAATTTGACATTTAACTTGGTTGTCTCCATGTAGATGGAAAACATTTGGTCAACAGAGCTTTTTATATTCTTAAAAACAGTAATCCACAGTTCTCAACTATCCTGTCTTTAACAGTAATCTAAGTTTTCTTAACATCTTTTCATAATAATCTGTGGCTATTTAAATACAAAGCTGTAATTGTTAAGACATTAATTTGAGTTGTTTCATGGAGTGGTGATAAGCTTGCATTTGTCCAATCACATCTTTTTTACTTCAATCTCTAACGAGCTGCTTGTACATCTTTAAGGCTGTGTGTGTGTGTGTGTGTGTGTGTGTGTGTGTGTGTGTGTGCAGTAGTGGCCTGAGACTTCAAAAGCAAGTGTGATAATTACTGGGACATAGGATTTCACATTTCTTGTCTCAACCGGTGAGAAATATTCCTCACTTAAGAAGTCCTAATAAACACTTTTTGTGTTTCTCTTAGTCTTGAGTTACAGAATAAAATTTCAGATCCTTCTTTAGAAAAACTAAATGACAATCAACATAAAACAAATTATTAACTACTTTGTTATGCAAATGGTTTCTTAAAAGAAGTTTTAATGACAACAATATGGAAATCACATTTATTTAAAAATATAAAACTCTTAGCAATGCTCTAAAATGATAGTAGACCTTATGAAATACTATTAGAAAAAACAAAAGAAAATCTGTAGGATTTTTTAAAATGTCATAATACATGTTAAATCATCATATTGTAAATATAAAAGACCAGGTGTTTCATCTTGTCAAATTCATACCTTTACAAGACAGATGCAAGAATATTTTATCTCATAAAATATTCATCATTTTTTCTTTTGTTTTTATTGACTAGATTTTAAATGAAGCAAGATCATAGTCAAAGAAAACACAAGTGAACACAGACTCTGAGAAAAAGACGTGCTTAAGTCCCACCTCCCACCAGGAAAGAGGTAAGATCGTGGTGTTGTATGTGGTAGGTCATTCAATAAATGTGATTTGTTACCAACTTCATGTTGAGCACTATTCAAGCTGCTCTCAGTATAACTGGTAATGAAGGCAGACAAGTTCCTTTCTCTCATGCAGCTAACATTTTAGTGGGGGATGGCAGGTAATAAATATAAAGACAAGTAAACAAGACAGTATCAGTTAAGGCAAATTGAAGGAAACAAAATATAGTACTAGAGAGTGACTAGTGTCTAGGTAAATCAGAAGCTAGAAGGATATTTAAAGGGAGCTTAAATGACAAATGGGAGCCAGCCCCTCAGAGATCTGGAAACAAAGCTAGGAGCTAAGGAAAATAAAGCCCGGCCTGTGTGACTCAGTGATTGAGGGTCCACACAGGAACCAAGAGGTCACTTGTTCGATTCCCAGTCAGGGCCCATGCCTGGATTGCAGGCTCCTTCCCCAGTAGGGGGCGTGCAGGAGGCAGCCGATTGATGATGTTTCTCTCTCATGGATGTTTCTATCTCTCTATCCCTCTCCTTTCCTCTCTCTCTAAATAATCAACTAAAACATATTAAAAAAGGAAAAAGAAAATAGGAAAATGCCATTGTGACTGAACAGGATGCTGTGCACCTTGTGAACTGTTTGTGTATTACTCTTGACAAGGAATTCATTTCCTGCTCCTCTCCACCAATCTAAATTCATACCTCCAGTTTTATTTTTTATGTTTTTTTTTTTTTAAACATTTGATTGATTTCGTTGGGAGAAAAAGAGAGGGAGAAAAAGATGGAAATATCCATGAGAGAGAAACATTGATCAGCTGCTTGCTGCATGCCCTCACCGGGAACAATCCTGAAACCTGGGCATGTGCCCTGACTGGGAGTTGAAACTGCAACCTCCTGGTGCATAGTTAAAGCTCAACCACTGAGCAACACTGGCCGGGCCATATCTCCCATTTTCTATGTCTTCTCCCAAATCCATAAAACCATCTATTTTGACTCTTGCCCTTTAAAATTTTTTCCGTTAATAGTGTTTTTAATATTTTAATAATACCAGGGAAACTTCACACCTAATTATGTGTTATGTGTTTGTATATAGCTCTCTTATGTTCTAAGTGTATACAGTTATTTCTTCAATAATGAGAATTGTGTCTCTATATTTATTTTGTCTTTAATAGTGACAATCCTTTTGGACAAATGGTATTGACAAAATAAGAAATTTGAAGTTTGTTGAAGATCTACCAGGACTTGACATTTGACCCTGGAATTAGGATTTCCTCATTAGATTTTCTACCTCTAAAACAGTTTTTGTAAAAAGTAAGGAGGAATGCTTTTGAGGTAATAACCACAGCACCTTGCATAATAGTGACATGACAAAAGTATGTTAAATAAAAGCAAAGTAGTTGAAGCTGCTCAGATTGGGCACATTTACTAATGGATCCTAGAAGCTTAATCCTTGGTTTAAGGATTTAAACCTGCTTCTTAGTTGCTAGTTGTCAGTTCTCAGACATAAACTTTCAATGGCTGTCCTTTTTATTTTTCAGTAACAAGTTTCTTTTCTTCCTTGTCTTGACTTTTGGCAGCAATCTCTAAACATTGGTGTGATGGTGCAGAAACTCACACTGTTCACACTCTAAGAAAAGGGGCTAAAGATTATAGTGGTTACATAGTTAATAAGCTTAATATGTCACAGTGATGTAGTGTTGTTTTCCAAATATAGGGACAAAACAATGACTTAAAATTGTGTTCAGACTTATAAACAACCACAAACAAGCATTTTGATGGGAAGAAAATACACAGAAAAATGCATATGGTGGTAAATGGCCGTGTCCCCAAGAAAAATGTTAAAGGAAATCTTTCATTCTAGTTAGCTCACACTGATGATTTGAGGAATTATTTCCTACCTTTATAATTGTCAATGACAGTCAACCATAATTTTTCTTAATTATTAGGAAATTTATTCTGTTAGGTGTCTGGGAATAGGATCTCAGGATGGTGTTTCAGGCCACTTGCCTAATTTTAGGTTTGGGATAAAAGAGGGAAAACCAGTAATGGGCATTCCTTGAGTTAATGGGAGCCCTTGAATAAGGCAGAGGAATTCAAAATTTTGCTGCATGAGCCCTCTTTAAAGCTGCTATTTAACTTTTTTAAATATTTGAAGTTTAAAATCTCTCTCTTTTTTTAAACTGGCCCCAGAAAAATAGGGGTCATACATTGGAGACAAAATCGCCTTGGGATGTGGAGAAGGGCAACAAGAATGAGGTGTTTGGGAACCCTAAGTGAGGCGCTTTAAAGAATCTAGACCACATAAGGAAGAAGATAGGTGTCTCAGACAACACTTGTGTCCATGTCACCCTGCTCTGAGCTCAACCTGGCTCTCCGACCTTTGCTGCAGTGAGGCGACCATCCCCAGCAGCCCTCCACCAGCTCTGGCAGGTGCAGTCCAACGCCTTTCCTTGGGTCATGTGCCAACCACTTACTGCCTTGAGGCCTCTCTGACACTCTGAGTGTGGGACATTCTCGGGACCCGGCAAAGCATTCAGCTGGGCAGTTAATATCTACGGAGTCAACCTTGTCCAAATGGGGGTGGGAACTGACAGAAACATGCTTCTGTCTTTCATCCCCCAGGCAAACAGATCTGACACATTTCATTGGCTCCTCAGAATGTGCCATGTGCTTTGGTGCTAGTCACCTGTTTGGTGGCCACCTTGATAATGCATCCTGGAATAAGCGTTCTGTATCTTTCCTTTTTCCCTTGTTCTCTTCTGTGCTCCTGTTCTTTAAAATCAGATGCTCCTCAAAATTACCGGCAATCAAGTCTTTCTTTCAGGCTCTGCTTTTAGGACTGAAACTAAAGTAGAGGGAATTTAGAAGAAGGAAGAAAAAAAAGTAGGAAGAGTAATCCACGTATTGTCCCCAAAACAGTAGACTGTTAAAAGATTTATGTCCTAAATTGAGGCTATGAGTAACTTAGAGAAAGTGAGTTTTATAAAAAAAACTGGGATTTTTTTGTTTCTAGTTTCTGCTTGACTCAGAGCACAATCCCCAAATGCCTCATTCTCCAGAGTTTAAAATGTGTTGTCTGAATGGAGAGCTGGAAAAATATATTTTCTTCTAATCCCGGGACAGTAGCTCTTTGTCATTATTACATACTTTATGGACTTCTACCAACTTACAACAGAAACCATAGGAAAACCATTATCTTCAAACTATAAGGCAATGATTCTCTGTGACAGTAACAGTATTTTCTTACTTTATTCCTATTCAACAGTGTGTGTGTATGAAAGAAAAAGATTTTGTTCTAGTTTAACTGGTTTTAACTGCCTATTCTTTTTTTTTTTTAAGGACAGTTTAATTTTGATATAACGTAGTTCATGACTCTAATGTATTAATGTGGGTTGTTCTCTCTTTATGGTTAGTATAAATCCCTGCTGTTAACATTTAATCTTATTTATAACTTATTTTAAACTTCTGCCAGAGGCAATCTTGGTTTTCTACATGTATCAAATAAAATATTTGACTCTCATGAATCACAATATCAATTCGACCTACTGTGCAAATTGTAAAGTACTTATACTCAATTCTCATGAAATTTAGCATTTCCATGAGATTTGGGTGGAAATTCAATTTTCTTGCATTACTTAACATAGTTGACTTATAAATAAGAGAAATTTTAAGATGGTAAAGTGAGTTTGAGCTTCTTGAGATGTTATCTATGTACATACATTTCCTTCTCTGATCAAAGCTTTCATCCTAGTTCTTTGAAATATTATATCCGTAATTTCATTAGACACTTCAAAACACATCAGAATGCAAGCACTTTTCAGTATCTAATTTAGCTGGAACTGCAAATGAGTCCTATTTGTTTTAGAGGTTGGTTTGATTTCATTAAGTTAGAAGTACTTGTTTTCTAATTACATGTGGAAATAAATAGCCTTCTCAAAGGCTAATGAAAAAAATCACTCACTCAACTTTATTCCAAACTTATTTGGCTGACAGAAAGTAACCTTTCACTCATCATTCCCAGAAGAAATTCTCTTAATCAACACAGTAAAAAATGTTGATTTGAATTTCCCCAAATGAGACAAAATCAAACAATTTTAAAGAGAAAAGGAGAAAAAATGGGTAAACACAGCATTAAAAAAGAGATTTGAGTAGTTTTCTACCGTACAGGATGGGAATGTGGGTTTACAGTTGTGAGTTTGCAAAACACAAAGTTTTGTCATGTATTGTTATTTATTCATTATTGTATTATTTTCCATATGAACAACTGTAAACCTACTTTTGCCCCACCCTATATAAATATACCATATCTTACTCAGACATTAAAAAATATGAAATATTGCCATTTGCGACAACATGGGTACATACTGAGGACACTGTACTAAGTGAAATAAATCAGATGAAAAAGGGTAAAAATCAACGTGATCTCTCATATGTGAAATATAAAACAAAAATGTAACAATAGTTTTAAAAATATTTTAAAATATTTGAACATGAGAAAAAAGTTTTGTTTATAATGCCTACTCATTTTAGAATAGTTCTTCAATTAAAAAAATCTAAACTATCTAACTTTAAAATTATTGTGCACTTCTACAATAAAACAAAACTTCCTGAGAGATAAAAACCTAATTTTAACCTTGAATAGAAAAACAAAGCACAAGCAACAACAAAACCAAACCAGACACACACACACACAATCTTATAGATAATAAAAAAGAAACTATGACTTTCTAACAACCATAATTTTGTTTCATTTATTTAACTTAGCTGGCATTTATCGAGTACTTACTATTTGCCCATAACTATGCTGAGTACTTTTTTTTTTTTTTTTTACAATATTTCACTGAGTCCTCAAACAACCCTTTCCTCCAGGATAATGACATTATTTTACTACCCTTAAGTGTGGGTGTGAATTTAAAATACAACTAAAACCATCAGTACAGCTTAATTTGAAGTTAGAATTGGCATGATCATGTTTGCTACACATCCATTAACATTTCCATGGGCAATACTGATTTGCATCAGATAGTTATTCAATACCTGGTGGGTCACTGTGGTGGACACCGTGTGGCCCCACTCATCTCCCTCCTTTAGGACCCTGCACTTGCTGGGCCTGTTGGCTATGGGCAGCTCACAGTTGAGTCCCTCTATAGTTGAGTGCTTCTCTCAAATTTGTCCCTAGGTTCAGGGTTCATCATGGTGTGAGTGCTCAGGCCTGGCCCTCTTGCCTCCGTGCAGGCCCTCTCTGAAGGGCCGCCCCTTACCCAGAGCTCCTTGGGAGACCCCTGGAGTGGCCTCATGGCAGACGCCTCTCTTCCTCTTTTATTCCTGTTTCCCTCACTGTGTTATCTGTGCCTTTGATGGACGTGACCAAGGAAAGAATCAATGAGTTTGTAGATTTGTTAGTAGAAACTTTTCAAATTGAACTACAGAGAGAAATAACAATGGAAAAAAAAAAAAAAAAGTAAATTGCAAATTCTAGGACAACCACTAAAAATTAAAAAAATGTTCCCCTATTGACCCAGTGCTGGCACATGTAGCAAAACCCAGTCGAGTCTGCAGCGATGCCACAGGTTTCCAGCTCTTTTTCCCCAGTGAACAGATTAAAAGGCACCCTATTCCTTGTGCACTGTCACAAATTTTGCCAAAGATTTTAAAAAACAAATAACTATGAGCCTATTCTGATGGGTCTTGCTGGCTTTTGTGTTTTATATGGAGATTTCCTTTAGACTGTTGAGTGTACCTGGCTAAGAAACCATCAGCAAATCATGATATTACAGAATGATATTAGGCCTTCTTAGATAGAACTTGTTTCTAATATAGTGCCCCTGAATAGTAGAATAATGCAAAAAATCCAGTCTGCAAAACAAAAATCTTTAAACATTCTACCCTTGCAAAGATTTGTGAATCAACTATTGTAAATTTAAGCAGGAGAAGGACTGGTTGACTTGTTGAACATGCAAACAGTTTTCTGCCTTCAAAGAAAACATTTACTGACTGAAAACATTTCATCCTGGATTTTTGCCATATTTTACCTGAAGTGTAGTGGATAGAAGCAAATGCTCTGAAAGATAAGTACATTGTTTTCTAAATGAAATTGCCAGTTATTTGTGCCCTAAAAGATTCAGTCAGTAGAATGCTCTTTTTCAATTTGGCTGGGCCACTATTCTGCTGCATCAAGGGCACCAGCCCTGAGGAAAGAAACAGGGACGCTACTTTGTGCCGCTTCACCATGTAGCTGTATGATCTCATTGTTCAGCCTGTGGATCAGAATGTTGCTGAGAATACAAAAATTGTATTATGAAAGATATTTAATGGGAAATATAACACATGCTGTAGACAACATATAAAAAATTAAAACATTAGTGGTATAATCTTCATATATTTTGTGTGCCTGGGATTCTGCCTGATGTCAAGTATTAAGGAAAGCTTGAACCTAGTGATCTTGGGTATCCTCTAATGATTAAAAAACTGGCAAACTGGATTAAGAGATAGAGCATTTCAACAATTGGAATGTATAAAACGAACCAAACAGACATTTGAGAACTGAAACTATACTGTCTGAAATTAAGAACTCATTTGATGTATTTAAGGGTACACTGTATTGGGAGCAGTGTTTGGAGTAAGAAACTAAAAAAATCCACTAGCACAAACTTGGAGTGGTGAGCACGTCTTCTTCCTATCCCGTGAAAAAGGCATAGAGGAGTGAGTGCACTTTCTTAGAGATATCTGATATTCATTTTATTAGTAATATAGAAGTTATAAGTACTGCTTTTTTTTTTTTTAAGTTTACATAATGTGGTTTATATTTTTCAGAAAATGTGAACTCATAGTATAGCATACAGTTAAATGTGTGAAACTGTAGATAACATAAAATTTTGTGTGGCCCTTCAATATCCATGTCTAACATTCAGGCAGTAACCTCCAATACTGAAACTATTTACTATTCCTTCCAAATAAGTTAAATCCAGTCTGTTTATGTCTATATCTATTTTTATATATTCAACCCATATCTATATCTATTTATATAGCTATAGCTGTAAAGCCTATTCTTTGAACTTGGTCTTTCTTATGACAATCACTGTTTCTGCTTTGGTGTTACAAAATAAAAATAATCCAATATAATTACTTTATCCTATAGAAGTAGATGGAAGTTATTCAGTGATTATAATTTGTCTTTACACAATCATTATTTAGGAACAGAATATTCTTTCTTATTTCCTTCTCTCTTTCCTCTCTCTCTCTCTCTCTCATACATGCACACACACACACACACACATACACAGAAACACTCCTGATCATCATCACTTCATCATTATGATTATTTCTACAACATTAAGTAAATAAGCAAAAGGAGAAAAAAATCCCAATGTGATAATTATCTGCCATGGAAAAGGATATCTGTAATGCAAATATATTTATCTTATTGCTAGATCTTCACATTTCCATTTTCTCATGTTATCACCAATCCCATTTCTATAAATAATTAAGAGCAAACTATCTAGGATGGTGAAATTATTAAAAATCATCTGCATACATTATTAGGTTGTCTTTCCCATATTTTTGACAGATTTTGGACAATTCAGTGAGTCACCAAGTTGGACAAATTTTTATCACTTCATATAAACAATTTGATAAATAAAACCTTGAAAGTTTATAGTATTTTATAGCTTTTTGAAGGCTTTCATATACATTGTTCCAACTACAGTGACCAATTATTTCACTGGGTTGGACCAAGTGACTGTTAAACCAAGCAAACAAAGCCTTTATTATTCCACTAGAAACACAGTCAGTGATGGAAATTAAAGCTACTTGCTCTGCAAATCCAGACAGCATAATTGTCTACTTTTCATCAGCACAAATAATTAGTAGCTGCAAGGACTGGGCAGTCCAGAATTTTATTCGAAGTTCCTTCCCCACTCCTACCCCGAGCTCTCCATAGAGACACAATCCCATCATTGGCACAAATTTTAGATTCCCAAATTTGATTCTGTGTGCCCAAAACTAAATGAGTGGTTTCCACACCATTTTAAGCTTTGAGCCTTGTTTTAAATTGAGATCACAACATGGCAGCATTTTTAACGGTCAGTCAGTAAGTCTATATGTATAAAAACTAAATAGATTTATTTCTGTGTAACTAAGAAGTGTTCCAAAGTTTTCTACCCTTTTCTAATTTTATCTGATGTTCAGCTTAATTCATTTTTGTCTTTTTAAAATATTATAAATTTAAACAAGTGAAAAATATATCCAAGGAATAATCGGTGAATATAAAGTAGAATAATAAAACATAGATGAGGAGTGACAAAAGTATATATGTTTAACTTTATCACTAAGAAAACATGAACAGTGATGCAATTCACCAAGACTACTAGTTACTTCTAAAGACAAAATAATAAATGTGTTTGAAATTCTATTGATGCAAGACTCCCTTATGAAGCTGTAATGCTTGATTCAATCATTCATCCATTCAACAAATACTGACCTCTTATTACATTCTAAATTAAAGTACTATTCTAGGAATTGAGGTGATAGAAAGACTAAACTTGGTTCCTGGCTGCAGTAGAAGACAGATTAAAGCACAAAGGGTAATTTGAAAAACTGTGGGTAGACTTTATGAGTGAAAGAAAACATCAAAAAGATTTAGTCAGTGTAATTATCAGCCTGACTCTGAAGGCCTGTTTTGAGACATTTCTAAAAATTACACATTTTTAAAATCATCTTACAGACACAGAGGTCCACCAATGCATTTGGTCTTCCAGAACCCATCTTAATAACTTATACTCTAACTTTCCATGTCCTACTCCATTCTATGATATTTGGAAGGGAGTTCTAGAGAAGAGCTGCTTGTAATTATTTTTCCTCCCTTTGGCTAAACTTAATGGTTAGTACATCATCATTTAGAGTGTACAGTCAGGGACACAGCAGATATTCCATGAGTATGTGCTTAACAATAAATTTAACAAAAGATGCTAAAGTTCTGAGGATTCAAGCCTTCTCGGCTGATACAGAACAAAGGAGAGAAGAACTTGAATTTTAGTCTTTAATGGTACAGAATAAAATCTTGGACAGTTAGGATGATCAATCAGCAGCAGAGATGGTTAGTGGTTTTTTGTTACCCCAGGATATATGATCATCAAAAGAACAGAGCAAGTTCTTTGTGTGAGGGCTGCTTAATGAGTATCTGGTCCGAAACATCACAGAAGGAGTGATTAAAAAATTAGAGAGCCCTGGTCTGTGTGACTCAGTGGTTAAAGCGTTGGCCTTCAGATAGAAGGGTCGTGGGTTTGATTCCCGGTCAAGGACATGTATCAAGTACGATCCCTGGCCCAAGTTGGGGCATGTGTGAGAGGCAACCTATTGATGTTTCTCTCTTTCTCCCTCCCTCTCTCTCTCTCTCTCTCTCTCTCTCTCTCTCCCTCCTCCCCTCTCCCTTCTACTCGGCCTAAGGAATCAATGGAAAAACTATCCTCGGGTGAGGATTATTAAAAAAAGAAAAAAAGAATTAGAGACCAATCTCTTCTGTGCTGTCGCAAATGGTTTCCACATGAAAAGTTAGTAACTTCCCTTGCCAGGTCGTGAATTCAGATAGATACATATTTAATATCTACAACATAGGAAGTTTAACTTGCATCAGACAGTGTTTACTGGTTCAAAATCATATGCCTATATAGTGGAGAAAATCCTTCTCCCCAGCACGTCCATTATGATATGAGGGTGATTAAAGGCTATTAAGCTTTCACCTTGTTTGAAAATTAATTTTGGAAATGAAGTTAGCAAGTGCCCTTTCTTTTCTCCTCCTCCCTCCCCTCCCTCCCCTCCCTCCCTCCCTCCCTCCCTCCCTCCCTCCCTCCCTCCCTCCCTCCCTCCCTCCCTCCCTTCCTTCCTTCCTTCCTTCCTTCCTTCCTTCCTTCCTTCCTTCCTTCCTTCCTTCCTTCCTTCCTTCTCTTTCCTTCTTTTTTCTTTCTCTTTTCTTTCTCTTTTCTTTTCCTCTTCTTTTCTATTCTTCTCTCTCTCTCCCTCTCTCTCCCTCTCTCTCTCTCTCTCTTTCTTCCCCCTCCCTCCCTCCTTTCCTCCCTCCCTTCCTTCATTTCTTCTTTATTTTGAAATATGACACATGAAATATAAAGTTAGGGCAAATAGTTTTGTGAAAATTATGGCAAATACTAATAAAAATGTTCTTTTTCAGAAAAGCAGGTTGCAAAAGTACTATTTAAAATTCATCATTGTTGAGGCCATGTATAATTATCTTTTCTAATAATGTTGTTATATTAGTGATACTTAAAGACTGGATTATGTAATTAATATAAAAATTTCTGTCATGGTGAAAAATATATAGCAGTGGAAATCATATTTGCTATAAATATATTACATTCATTTGCATCATATTATAGACAGATGTCTATATTTCTTTAATGAGTTTTTCTTTAAAAAGAAGGCAATAGTAAATGTGGAGACAAGTGATCTTTGGGTTATCAAGGGAAAAATATGCAAGGCAGTGTTGATCTATATTATATGCTATTGATATAAATTATAATTGCAAGACTAAGTGATTCTCACTAAGAAGTGTATTCACTTTCCTGTTTCAGAAAATATATATTTAAAATATGTTTTATAGTATTTTGAAATCATTAGTTGAATTAGCTTTACAGTTCTGATTGACATTTCTGCGTTTTAAAATTTTAAATTCTTCTACATAATTTTTGCTTCATTTAAAGAGTTATTTAACCTTGGTTGATTTTTAAGTGTCATTATTTGTCTAGAATAAATTCTAAACTAGAACTTTCCTTCTGGCTAAGAAGGAATTCAGAACAGGCCCCCTTAATATGTGCTGCTTTGGCATGTAAATTACTTTGAGTTGACAGCAAAGAGGATCCTGTGGTCTTATGAGAAGCTTTTACTTTTCCCTTAAAGAATTTACATTAGGGGCCTTGACCATAGTAAGAGTTATGACAAACAATAACTTTTTATGACCTATCCATAGGGCAGGGCAAGCTTCTAATTACTGAACACTTGCTCCTCTTATCTTCCTAACAAGTACCTCTGCCCCTCTGAAGCCCCAGGCCATCTTACCTCATTCCTTAGCTCAGGATGTCTTACATACCTCAGTTTACCTTTCTGTCTCTGACTGTCAAATATGCAGGGCTCCCATACATAGTATGTAATTGTATTGGGGCCATTTTCCTCCTGTTAATCTGCCTCATGCCTATCCATAGACCAGCTGGAGGAGCATAGAACATGGAGGAAAGTTTCTTCTTCTTCCACACTAACACAGACCACCCCAACTTTAGAGATATTGTTCACTGTGATTCAGTGTACATTCTCCAAGTAGTTTTATTACATAATTTCTTATAAGAGAAAAACCCCCAAAGAAATTCATCAGAATAATGGAAAGATTGTGAAAAGACTCAAGTGTCTTACATTTTACCTCATTTAACAAATTGTGAGGAGCTGAAGGCCTTCCTCTGTGATACTTTCAGTGATTTTGGTAACAGTCTCTGAGGTACTATAGATAGAACTATCACACCCGTTTCACAATTACATGAAGATGAAGGTACTGACTATATTACATAGGATCAAAATGTTAGTAGCAAATCAAAGTAACCAGATCTTTAGTCTCCCTGGCTAGTCATGATTTCATTACCTCTTTATCTAGGGCTAGGTGTAGTTAACTGCACAGGGATACGGTTCAGGCAGAAGCTTTGTCTTTTATTTCTCTCTTTCTTTTCTTTAACAACAACCAACCTAATTTTAGTGAGAACTGAGGGGGGAAAAAACATTTCAAATAAACATTTCCTGTTGGTAATTTTATTTAATGGTAACATACTTCAGTTCTTAAGAGACAGGCAGTCACAATTTACACATTCAGGGTCCAAATCTCAGAGCACAGTAAAAAGAGGATATTTCATTTATATCTCATAAGAACTAGGCTTATGGTGAGATGAAATAGAGATAAAGTGCTTTAAAAAATAAAGAGAAAAAAACAACAAGGAGAATGTTCCCAAGGCCCCATGGGAAAACTATGAGCTAACAACAATAAAATTAGAAAGAGATCATTGTGATAGGTGTGCTGGTTCATAGATCTGCCCCTTAAGATATTTGCAGGTCTAAAGCAAAATTATTAGTTCTAGGCCATTGTGAAAATTAAAAAAACTTGCCAATAGCATTACATGTTCCATTTGTGAAGAGAAATACATCAGCCTCACCAAGTAGAAGTATGCTTTGAACAGCAGCAAAATAATTATTTCCTTTCTTAAAATCAACTTTCCTTACGGAAACCACAGAACCTTAAATTAAAAAGCTGAAAGAGATAGCTTGGTTTTATAGTTGCCAAAGGGATATAGCTATATAAAAAATGTAACTAGCTATAGGAGAAAGTCCCAGACCAGACACAGAATGCACCTAACAAAGGCATGTTAAGGAACAAAACTGGAAATCATTTGCTTTAACAATCAGACATTTAATGGTGCATAAAAAACAATCCCACTGTGTAAGTTTACTAGGACTGCAAAATAAAATGCCAGAGACTTAGTGGCTCAAACAACAGAAATTTATTTTCTCACAGTTCTACTAGCTAGAAGTGCAAGGTCAAGGTGATGGGAGGACTGGGTTCTTCGGAGGCTTCTCTCCTTGGCTTGCAGAAGACCCTCCTTTTGCTACCTCTTCACATGGTCATTGCTTTGTGGGTGCCCCTGGGGTCTCTCCCTCTTCTTTTAAGGACACTAATCATATTGGATTAGGTATCCACCCTAATGGCTTCATATTAACTTAATCATCTCTTTAAAAACCTTGTTTCAGAATTATATCTGAGGTACCGGGGGATTGGGACTCTAACATGAATTTATGAGGGACACAATTCTGCTTGTAATACCTTCCCCTTCCAAAAGACAAGATAGATCTTTTACAATGAATCACATGACACTAAGTACTTTTTTTTCATTTCTAACTCCCAGTTAGTAACTCTCTAGATTTAAAAAATATATAGAAATAAAGTTTTAAAATCTTTATATGTTTTCTAAGAGCATTCAAAAAAGGTAGGTACTATAGGAAAGTGAACTTCAGTGGCTGTAAATTTGAGAGACAGTTCAGTCTGGTGGCTGGGGCCACTTTCTATGCAATAAAGAGAATGATTTTGTGATTTAGAGAAAAGCCTATGGAGATGTTAAGTAAGCACGAGGACATACTGAAACCGCAATTCCTTCCTCAGCACGCACCTTCCCCTCCGTACTGTATAGCAGGCAAGCACCTTGGAGGACGATCCCACCCAGGAAAGAAGTTCCATGAGGTCCAGTCCAATGTTGACCCCTGTTTTCCAACCTACATATACAGGGTTTGTGTCCAGTTATAGTGATTGTTTCAGAAGTAGACACATGATAATTGGGTCTAAGCAGAATGAAACCTGGAATTTTTTCTTTTTTATGATCTAATTGGCTTTATTAAGTGATGCATGACTTGGGTAGCATCCCATCTAGCCACTAGAAGGGTGCTCCCAGGATTTTTGACTACTGGGAAAAGAGAAGCTCTCTTTCTATCAGGATAGTATGGTGCATGGAAGTAATATCGGCAATTGCCATAGCCATTTTGCTATCATGAATAAAGTTAAGTCTAAGAATGAAGCTTTTCATGGGAGAATAAAGAGCTGACAGGATTATAAAGAAATTGAGTTGGACTTGATCAGACTATACCCAAAGCCCCCACTTCTTGCCTCCTAAATTATGTAAACTAATAAATTTATTTTTGCTTTTAAACAGAGCTTAGGATGTGCATTGGGTTTTATAATCAAAACCATTTTTACTAATATACTTTATAATTTCCAACTAACAACCTAAGTATTTTTTATTTGCCTTTTTATTAATTTATAATCCAAAAAATCCCTGCATTTTTAAAAAATAAAACTTGGCCAGATAATTGTAGCTATATAGACAATTAAGGGACCCAGAACTGAAAACTCAGAGTAAACAGTGGGTCACCATTTGGGAAAATTATTTCACTACTCTGTGCCCTTATATTTCTTTCACTTTTGCTAATATCCAACTCCAAGAACATGATAAATATTATTAAAATGATAACTATAAAGTATTGTGAGCTCTTACTTAGAAAGTAATATAAAGTACATCATTAGTATATGGAAGCAAACACTGTGTCAAACAAGACTAACCACTGAATTGAAAATGTGGGGGTCAGAAGCGAGTGTCCCCAGAATGTCCACCCTGGCACGGAGATAAAGCCCAACAAACTCAGGGAGAGTTTTTTGGTTTGTTTACTTATTTGATTTTTTTGTTTTTGTTTTTTTAACTTCCCCTTTCCTTTTTAAAGAGATTCAGAAAGAAAAACCTGCTTCAGGAAGGACCTTAGCATTACACAGGAAGGATCCAAGAAGGGGCCTAGTAGCTAGACACCTACCCCTTGCTCCCACCATGTCCCACTAAAATCTAAGATCCCATTTTCCCCCTTTCTTTTTTGTCCAAAATCAAATATACACCCAATTTTCCCTCACCGTCTTTGGAAATTTCATGCTTATGTGAATAGCCTGTGTGCACCTATTAAACTTGATTTTTTCCCTCGTTAATCTGCTGGATGTTGTTGGAATTATTCAAGCAGCAAGGAGAACAGAGGGGCAGGAAGAATGTTTCCCTGGCCCAACGAAAGCATCTATGCCACCTTCCCCCATTACTCACATTGAAAACCGCTCATGAAATAAGGCTCATGAGGTAGAAACATACAGTTTCATAATTAAATCCAAAGAAAAAAGATAAATGTAGTAGCTCCCCCTCCAAGAAAATTAAGAATTCAATCATTTCATTTCTAGATTGAGATGGTTGCTGGCTATTAATAGCAAAATAATTGTTTCTGAAAGGGGAAGGAAATTAAGTCTATGGAACATAGAAATAAAGACACTCTATTTTTTTTATGATAGCAGTGATTCTAGCATTCACAATGGAAAACTCTAAAAACCTCTGAAAAAGTGAGAACTGAGACATGGCCATAAAGGAGAGACCTCAGGAAGCAGTATTTCCCCTGTTCTCATTTAACAAGCTATTATTTCTGTCTTGTCTGAGTGAAGACTTTCATAGAGATCTGAGGTTTAATGGTCATTATCAGAGTACAGACAGCCTCCCGGTGGAAACACATGCCTTTGCATTTTCTTAACTTAATTCAGTCTGATTTCTCTGACTTTTTAAGATATTTCTCCATTTCATACTTAGGTAAAAATTTGGAAAGTATTCATAACTTTCTCACATTATCCTCTTATAGGGAATCCTACACATTTATAAAAGAGTGATGCTAAATCAGTTTTTCTAGTATCCCCAGAACATAGAGGAACGTGAGGCATTAATCAATGCCTAATGCCCATGAAGCTGTGCCCTCTGAGAGAGAGGGCACGGAGTACATCTGGACTAGCTGTGAGGAATCAAATCTCAGACGGTCTGATTCGCTGCTTTTCAAAAAATGTTTACATGTATTTAAGGAATTTGGATTCTTTTCCTACCAGTTACCTACAAGAGTTAATACTACCCTCTCCCATTTTTTGATATATAATTGACATATCCTGTTGTGTAAGTTTAGGTGTACAACATAATAATTTAATATATATGCATGTATTGAGAAATGATTACTAAAAAAGGTTAGTTAACACATCAATCACCTCACATAGTTACATTTTGTAGAGAAAACTTTTAAAATCTACTCTCTAAGCAACTTCCAAATATGCAATACAGTAAAATGTACCTTCCCCAGTTTGATATCCACTTAATAGATTGGGAAAAATGATAGGCTTGATTTAAGGCACCCATTACTTATTAATGTGAAGGATTAATGACTTCTCTATCACACTAAGAATTTCTGTGCCCATCTAGTGCTGTTCCTAAGAAGATTCCTGCAGTTTCCCCAGAAGGTACCCAGATGCAGTTTGCCTGTCCTCTGTGAGGCAAAGCTCAGCTTTCACTGAACCATGCATGTGGGAATAAAGCACTTTGCATATTACTCTCTTCAGGTATTTCTTTAAATGCACATTTATTGCTTTGAAGCAACATTCTTCTGAAAGGCAATAATTCTCTATTTACAACTCTATCAATTGAATGGACAGTAATTTAATTTAATAATGTCAAATAATTTAATTTAATAATAGTTAATTATTAAATTATTTGTACTTGGCAAAGCGACACAGGGGATCATAGCTGAGAGGACAGTGCCTCACTCAGAGTGCTATGATCCTAAGTAGGAAGGCACATAGAAAAGTCCTAACCCTTTAACTTGAAATGGCAATGGCTAGAGAGCACATTGCATCAGGACATTTTATGAAAGTATAATTATCCAGAATTATTCAGCCCTAGTTCATTGATTGATTTAATTAAGAAATACTGAACAGCGTCTATGTATCAGGAGCTAAGCCTCTGAAGGGGACCAAAAATTTTGCCTTTTGGGATTGATTTTAAGCTGGTTGTTAAGGAACAAGATTGAGAAAGAATCTTTGACCCTCCCCCCACTCCTGCTTCAGAGATTTAGGGAAAGACCTACTCCAGAAAGGAAATCTTAGGATGTTTCTCTTAGCATCCTAATTTGTGGGGAGTATGGTAGATGGAAAAGCTTCAAGCAGGGGCCTGTTTACTAGATATGCCCCCCACCTCTTGTTTCATTGTTTCTGTAGATTCAGCTCTTTCTCAGTTATCTGTAAGTTGTCTACTTCCTTCAGACTTTCAGACCCCTACCTCCCTTTTCTCCTTTGTCCAGAATGACATATATAACCCTATTTTGCCTCACTATCTTTGAAATTTTCATGTTTATGTGAATTCCCCATACACATGTATTAAGTTTTTATTTTCTCCTGTTAATCTGTCTCTGTCAATTTATTATTAGTTCAGCTAGAAGAAGTTAGTATCTGGGAAGAAAAGTACTATTTTTTTAGCCCCCACACCTTCAAAGATGAACAAAACAGACATAGCCCAGCCCTCCTAGGACTTTTGGTCCAGTGAGAGAGATAGGCAGTAAAATAAGCACTTAGAATTCAACGTGAGAGGAGCCGTGAGGGGTGACAGAGTGCTGTAGAATACAACAAAGGCCAGAGGCCTTGGGGAGGACACCCATGTATAATCAAGGTCACTATTTAAATCTGAACCTCAGGGATCAGATCTGGGTTGAATTTATAGATGTGGGTCTCACCGACATATATACTATGTAACAGTTAAAACCATGACAAAGGAAAAGATGACCCATAGAAGGGCCAGTGTCTAAAAGGCAGAATCCTGGGTAGAACCAGATTTCAAAATATAAGTTCCTTTTCTATAGTTTCTCAAAACATAATACTGATCTCACCCTAAGTACAGAGGGGAACAGTGTCAATGACACTAAATATATCTCTGAAATTTTTTTCAACAGGCTCTGGCATTAAGTGGACCTGTGAATAACTTTCTGAATGTGTCTCAGTTTCATCTTTCTAATTCATTGGTTGTATTTCTTCAAGATTGCCATTGTTTTCTACCTCAAATTATGGGGCTTGAGAGATGCTTTTAAGATAAGAAGCAGGCCCGGCAGGGCGTGGCTCAGCGGTTGAGCTTCGGCCTAGGATCCAGGCTATTGGAGTTAGATTCCCAGTCAGGGCACATGCCCGGGTTGCGGGCTCGATTAATGACTCTCTCATCATTGATGTTTCTATCTCTCTCCCTCTCCTTTCCTCTCTCTGAAATCAATAAAGATATATTTAAAAAAAAAAAAAAAAAAAAAAAAGATAAGCAGGCTCTCATGATTAAAAACAGTTTCAAAGCTCATAGTTATGTCTCCTTTACATAATTCCTTTAATATTAAGAAAGAAAAAGAATAAATTCTTCCTTAGGTCCAATTATCTAGTTGGAACTGAAAGTTCAGGAGAGATTGAGACATGTCAGTAAATCAGGACAAGTGAAACAGGGAAACTGAGACAGATCGATGAACAAACTGGTTGAGAAATGTACAGCCAGGTACCTCCCTAGAGATAACATCTAGGTCTCAGTTTTATTCCAGCTCCAGGCCCAGAAAAGCAGCAGACAGGCGAGTGACGCCAAGACCAGTTGCAGTGACTAATGACCCCCTGCCCTGGCAATGACCAATTAGTAGAGACCATGACCCTAAAAGAGCACACCTGGAAAACTGATGAATATTCTGTTGAAACCCTCCCTTGAGACCACCTCTAAGATTCCTGCCTGCATGAGACAGACAAAAACTCTTAAGTCAGAGGACCCAGCCCTCGCTCTCCCTCTGGGAAACACACTCCAGCCATTCTCTTCCCTCTCTTCTTCCTCCACTTCTTCCCCCACAAGTATGAATCTCCTAAAGTCTAAGGGATCCCAGGAGGTTTGCAACCAGGGGAGCAATGGGCAGTGGCAGCTGTTCCTGGGCTAAATCCCCTGAGCCTGTCTCCAAGGCCTCCTTTTCTCTGACTTCCCAATGAGCTAAAGCAGCTCAGCCTGGGCTCTCCTGTTATTTCTTCTATGCTAAGCCGTTCCTTGTTTCACTGTCCCCAGCTTTAATAAGCATACCCTCAGTTGCCTGGACTCATACTGTGAAATCTTTCCTACACGAAGTCAAGAACCTACATACTACCGGATGGCCCTAGGCAGACCCGCCCAGGGCCAGGGCCCCTGTCTGGTAACAAGATGAGGATAGTGAATCTGCATATAACAAAAATTCTGCTCATAGCTTTGTGTAACAAGGCTCTTGATAATTTAAGGGAGTTTTGTTCTGCATAACTTTGGCAAGTGAACTAGCATATAGATATGCTCTGAAGCCATTAACAGTGCCCTGAATTAAGTAGGAAGGCAAGACTGATGTCTTTAACTGATAAAATCTTTAAGGGAGGCTACTGTCCTTCAGGTATATCTGCATTTGATCTGATAACAGGCAAACAATTTCACTTCATTTTAGTCAGCAAAGACAAGAAAGGAAGGTATAATTTCTTCTGCTCTCTTTGATAGATTTTCTTTTCTGTCTGTTAAAAAATGAGATTATTTTCTTCAGACATTGTAATACATTTTGGGGAAAAAGTCCCAATTTCTATTACATATACTCTACAGAGGTGTGACCCATGGATTGAGGCCTATCTTGAAGTAGAAGTTACCTTAAGGATAACTCACTATCAAGGTTTTTCAAAGCATTTAAGCCTCAAGGAAACAGCCCTCCTCGCTTTCTTGTTACAACCTGAACTTCCTCAAGGCCACTCCAGGCTATTTCACTGTCCTCATATGGTCAATGATGTTTTCAAGAACCCAGGAACAACAGCCTTCATAGCATGTTTCCATGGCTCGACAGATTATGCCATGTCACTTTTATCAAAAGCAAAACAAAACATTTAAAAAGCCAGTAGTGAGAGTCTGTTTTTGATGTACTGAGCATTCCTACATTGTCCACCTCCATGATGGGACTTGTTTGATAAATATTTATTCATGTTTTGATGGTTTGATATTTGATGGTGGCTGTTGACTGGCTTATCGCCTCCAAACTCCCTAGAGCTCTATGGAACTCTTTGGGTGAAATCATTTTGGAGACAGGAGGGACTTAGTGATCTATCTAGCCTTAATTTCCAGTTCCCTAGGTAAGAATCCGAGACCTAGAGTCATAAACATAATTGTCCAAGGTCATTTAGTAATTTACTGTCATGAAAACCTAAATTTTCACATTTTTAGCTTAGTGATTGATTAGTCTACAGTAAAAAGCAGTTAGAATTCTAGCTATCAGCTTTGTGAGGTATGCAATGAGTTAAAAAAAATTTTATTGAAGGACTGGCCTTCAATTAAATGCACATGTAGTGCCCTGCTTCAACACCTTTTTCCTAACATTAATGTTTCTCTTGAAGGCTTCTCTTTGTAGTTGTCTCTAAAACTAATTTTCCATTCGGTGCTCTTTATCCCATGTTCAGTGTGGTTTTTTTTTTAATCTTCATCTCTGATGTGAAACCATATCAAATGTACTTTTTCCCCTAAAATATTAGCTATATTTTACCCCATGAATACCTTTTATCTAGCATTGCTGTGATATCTTCAAAGAATTCCTGCAGATTCGCTATGTGAGCTTGAATCCACCATGGCCAGCCATCAAATGATGCTAGCACTTTGTCTGAGATGACTGACCACCTCCCTGGGATCTTCATAATTTCAATTAAAACACACACAGAAGGATGGAGAATAAGAATGAAGAAATCTTCACTCTGGGTGCAAATGTTCACATTGCTTTTAGATATATAAGGAAGGCTTACTTCTGTCTTTAGGTTTAAGATCTATAATTATATGCTTCCCCAAATTTAGTTTTTCCCAGAAAATATACCAATATCTTTAGTATTTCTTTATCCCACAGTTACTTATCCTTTTATTTTGCTTTAGTATAAAGATGAGGATAATAGGTTTTTATGCAAGCTGGGAGAAAAGATTGTGCTACTCTGATATTAGATAAGAAATAAAAAAGGGAGAGTTGCTTTATCTTGTATGTGAGAAGGTAATTATATTTGTACTAATTGTTACTCTCTGCCCTGTGAATTCTTTGCTCTCTATTTAATTTCTGGAAGAAAGGCATTTGCTTGTATGGGATTTTATATTTCATTATGAAATAATAAGAGAGCTAAAGCAAGCTTGATTAAATTACAGCTATCTAAAGAGAGAATTTTCTGTTCCAAATTTAGTGTAGTACAAGAGGGCTTGTGAATGAACAGCAATAAAACTGTGGATGGAGCAGACCCGCAAGTATATTTAGCTGGATTCAGGAGGCATACTTTGAAATAAATTTAAAATTTCATTTTACCATTTTATAATAAAACAAAACTTTCACCAAGTAGTAATGTTGTTTTATGGTAACATGGAAAAGAATGAGAAGGTACATAAAATAGATATTTAGAGATATCTTTTTGTCTTCTTTCTGTGATGAAGTGACACTCCAGAATTAATTTATTCCTCTTTAAATGTGTACTTTCAAAGAAGAAAAAGCAAGAAATATTATCATAATGTATGGTGCATCAAGATAACATTTTTTACTCTTATCAAATTAGTACGTTCTTAGGAAGTACTGTATAGGCACTTATTTATTTATTGTTGGGGTGAATTCTCTTTTAGTGTATCATTTGCCTTGAAATTAACTATAGTTTAGCAATTAAGTATAGGCATTTAAACTGGATTAGAAAGATATGACCCTTTGTTACCATCATAACTAGCTAGCTAATATTAAAATAAGAAGAGAGCAAAGGGAAGGCCAGGCATTATAAGCATGGTCATCTGGAAGCTTCACCAGGAAGCTGCAGTTTCACACTCCCCAGGGAACTGATATCATTGTAATTAACCCAGTCATTGATTAATTAACAGGAAAGGAACAAAGGGAAGGCCAGACAATAGACACATGCCCAGTAAGTTCTGAATGATGTAGGAAAGGTGATTACCTGTCAGTCACACCTGGGAGCAGGTCATTGGCTAGAATAAGCATGGCCACAGCAAGGGCACAAAATTTGAGATGCACAAGCTCCTGAACAGAGGGAGTTTCCTCTCTTGGCTCTCATGCTCTCTGGGGACTCTTGTTGCAGGGGGTATGCTCTCACTTTGCACTCGCCCACATGGCCCATGGCCATGTGGACGCCACACACAACGGGATAATGAACTACAACTTGGTTGATACTCTGCGGGACTCAGCTTCACCATGGAATGGAAACTCTGGACACTGGGGTGGTGCTTTGCTTTTAGCTCTGCTGAACCTCCAGCTTCACTTTTCCAGGACCAGTTGAAAGGAAATGGGACTTTTAAAACTGAGGGATATAACTTCACGCGAATAAAAATCACTCATTCTCCTGTGTAAGTCTTAGAAATTCTTTTTCTCAAGATATCGAAAGAACCTGACCCCCAGCACCAAGTGGGGAAAGCGATCTCCACTTCCACTTAGGGACACCCTACTTCCACCAATAACAGAACCACTGGCCCATTCCCTGCAAATCACTGGGGGAAGGTGAGCAACAAAGGGGAAAATGGGAACATGTGCGGTGAAGTTAGAATGCCATAGGGAAGCTGCTTGTCTGTCAGCCTAGTCAGTCTAACCTGAGAAAACAATAATTGGCTAGAGGGGGGTGGAGCCACTGCAAGTGCCAAAACCTTGAAAGATTCATTGGATAAGCTCTCAGGTAAAATCCCCAAACAAAGACGTCTCTCTCCCTTGTTCCTCTTGCTTTGCTCCTGCTCCCTTGCATTCTCTTGTTCCGTGACCCATGTTAGCCTGTCACGTGGCTCTAGAAGCCACATGACCCATGGCCATTTGGACCCTATAAGCAATGGACTGCAGGTGGGAACACAAGCTAAGCTAGCCTTATGTGAGACTGGACCATGCTTCAACATGGAACAGAAACTCTGGGCAGTGGCTTTAATCCTAGCTCTGCTGAAGACAAAATGGGGCTTTTCCCATGGCAGAAGGGAGGGAGATGAAACCCTGAAGGGGATCTCCCTTAATATTACCTCATCAATAAAGCTTTCCACAATACCTCATCCTCCTGTGGGGGCTTCAGGAAATTCTTATTTCCACATCACCCCAAAAAGCCCATTTCCACCTGCAATAGGTGGGGATGCAGAGGACACTCCATCAATAATACCTTCATGTTTTCATTTGCAGTTTAAAAATTTGTCTTTTTGTGTTTAAATTAGAGCCACATTTTATTTTAGATTTGCTATGTAAAAGGTAACCAGCATCATTAATAAATCATTTCCAATGTTGATTATATACTAAATAATAAAGTGGATGAAAAGGTTACTGAGATTTCTATAAACCAGTAGGCTGATAAAGATAAAAGTTAAAAAAGGAATTGGAATTGTCCTTAAAGCTATGATGTATTTAAAATATATTCTGACCCGGCCAGGCGTGGCTCAGTGGTTGAGCATTGACCTGGGATCCAGGCGATCGGGGTTCGATTCCCGGTCAGGGCACATGCCCGGGTTGCGGGCTCAATCAATGACTCTGTCATCATGGATGTTTCTATCTCTCTCTCCCTCCCCTTTCCTCTCTCGGAAATCAATAAAGCTATATTTAAAATATATATATATATTCTGACTCTTTGTAAGAAATACCATGTTAGGCCACTCAGAGAAGGGTGCCAAACTGAATGGTCTAGAGCTTCCCCTGCCATTAGGGAGCTCACATCTAATGAAATAAGGCAGATCATTTCTCTTCTGTGCAAAACCAGCCTGTTTCCCATCTCACTTTGATTAGAAGTCCCATCTTACTGTGACCTTGCAATCTGCAAGGCTTAACAGAACAGTAGCCCCAGCGTCCCAGCCCTGCCACCCCTCTCTAGTGCCTTCAAGATAAGGCACTTTCCCCAACAAGCCAGGCCCTTGCCTGCCTCGGGGCCTTTGCACATCTGCCTAAAGGCTTTCTTCATATATCCACAAGTGCAGCTCCTTTACATCATTTCAATACACTCAAAACTTTCCCCAGTAAGGTCTTTTTCGGCCACTATATCTAAAATTAAAACCCACCCTCACTTTATATTTTCCTATACACTTATCCTCCCTAGCGTTTTTTATTATCCAACATACTATATATCGTAGTTATTTACTTTTTCACATTGTCCATTTTCAAATAGATTACAAAATTCTTTATGGTAGGAAATTTTATCTTCTAAATTCTCTACTGTGTCCCTGGCGCCTGAAGCACTGCCTGACACAAAATTGGTGTTCTGTAAATATCCACTTAATGGTTGAATGGATAATAAGGCAGAAGAATGTGATCACTAATAGCTATGACAATAAAAAATTACAAATAGTAGAAGCAGAGAATGGACACAGTCCTTAAGTCACGGGACTCTACAGCTCTTGCTTTTGGAATGGCCTTTAGCAAGTGGAATTCTTTCTATCTCTTTTGTATTTTCTGTGAATGGGTTTATGTGGTTAATAAGCTACCTTCTCTCCCCCAATAATACAGATGATAGAGTGCTGTTATTGCTTTCCTTTTTGAAAAGAACTTAGAAATATATCTATTCTTTTCTGATAGTAATTATGAAAATACATCTTCAATTGTTATGAATAATTCCACTTTAAAAATATGCAATGTTTGATAATTGATCTCAAATATGAAATTAATTTCTTCCTTTTCTTTCCTAATCAGCCTCCTCCTACTTGGAGTTTTAATAGCTGAAATAACAGAGATCCATCATGTTTTTAATCAAATTAGAAAGCAGATTTCCTCCTTTATTGCCCTTCCATAAAAATCTATTTAGCATAAAATAAGGATGCTGTAACATTTCCAGGTGATATTTGATTACGCACAGACTTAAATGTTTCCAACTCTAACCAATTATTGGAGGGTGCATCTAATGATACCTTCACTTCTAATTCAGCAATCTGTTTTTCCAGTTCTTTCAATCTGACATATCTTTCTTTTCTCCTGTCAGCAGAAAAAGATATAATAGTCCTGCACAGCATTGATCAAGCAATTTTCCTAAATGAATAACTGCACTGGAAGCTGCAAACAAATTCCATTATTCATTCAACCAATTAAAAAAAAAGTCACTAAGGAAGAGGATTTAGAAACTAACTTCCACAAGAGTCACAGAAAATACAATGAACTGGTTCCCTGTGTGTGTGCATGTGTGTGTGTGCAGCTGCAGGCCCCATGTTGTGAAAATATAACCAGGTAAGAGTAAAGAGAGAGGGGTGGACAGGGCACTCAGTTTGGAGAGGGAGAGCACACCGATTAAGAGGAGCAGTTCACTGCTCATTTGCGAAGCCCGGCCTCTGCACTCACTAAGTGGGGGCTTTTGGAGAAAGGTGCGCAACCGGACTTAGCCATCCCAAGAGGCAGCAGCAACGCAGAGGGGTTGAAGACGCACGGGAAGGGGGAATCAGCTCCAGTTATTTCACTGATGTCTTTCACTATCCTCTGTCATGTGGTTCCTTCCTAGCTTCTAACGGGACAATCGTATTGCTCCCACTTACCTTTTTTGTTCAAAAAGACACGTCTTGGTTACCCTGTAAAATTTTAATCAACTCACAAGGTTCATATCTTTATAGTTTAAAATAATCTTGTGGAACTCATGCTGCTGGTACAACTGCTGCTAATGGCTCTGTGCTCAGCACTGACATGTCCCAGGCTTATGGTGTGCCTGCTGGCTGGAAGCTGAAGCAAGGGAACGGGATTGCTGAAAAGCAAGCAAAGAGAGAGGGAGACAGGGAGGGAGGAGGGAGGGGAAAGGGCGGGAAGGGGAAGGAAGGAAGGAAGGAAGGAAGGAAGGAAGGAAGGAAGGAAGGAAGGAAGGAAGGAAGGAAGGAAGGAAGGAAGGAAGGAAGGAAGGAAGGAAGGAAGGAAGGAAGGAAGGAAGGAAGGAAGGAGAGGGAGGGAGGGAGGGAGGGAGGGAGGGGGGGAAGGAAGGAAGGAAGGAAAGCGACAGCAGTATGACTTACCTGCTTTTACAAAATTATGGCCCTGTCTAAGCATTAGCCTTTACCTCAGGGGGCCCTTACCACCCTAATCTCTAGCCATATCAAAATGCTTCATTTCCCGAGCACACTGAAGCTCCCTGTTTCATTGCCTCTGCTCATTTTCTTCTCTCTGCCTGGAATGCCACATTTTAGGAAATAGTTCCTAAACTTCCAGACCTTTCCTGGCCACTCTGTGCTGGATGCACTCATTTTATCTTAATGATTGAAATACATTCGGCAAGTATTAGCTGGCATGTGTATTTTCCTTCTTTGGGGAAGAAGCTACTCCAGGCAAGGTGCTATAACTTTATGTTCTTATCTGTTCAGTACCTAGTACAGTGTCTGGCATATAATATATGCTCAATGAATGCTTATTAATATCTGTGAAGGGATCCTGAACTTCTCTAAAATTTTCTATTTTATAGGTGGAATATTAGCATGAGTAGCACTTGTGCTACTCGACACAGAGCTAAGTCACACTCAATATATCATTTCAACCTCATAACAAAGCTATCAGGTAAACGGCATTGATGTCTGCATTTTCCAGGTAGGGACTCAGGTTTAGGTAGGTTAAGTAACTTGTCCAAGGTTTTGCAACTACAAAAGCACAGAGAATTAGGTCAGGAGGCAACATAGTAAGAACACAGTCTTCAGAGTTAAAATGGTCTTGGGCGTCATTTCTGCCTATAACATTGACTAGTTATGCCATTCAGGGAAAGACCTTAAATTTCACTAAGATCCAATTTCTCTCTCGCTGAAATGTAGGCAAAATATCTGTTTTGTTAATATCACGGGGCTTTTATGAAGGTCACATGATATAAGCTATGAGAAAATATTTTTTTAAAAATCATGTGTTTCTATAATTTTAAGTTTATTATTATGATAAAAACTCAATAACATTATATATTCTCCTCTATAGTTATGTTCTTAGGTAAAAATAACATTAAGAAGAAAATAATAATAATAATGAGGAACCCATTGGCACAATTAGCACAATTACAGAGATGGAAAGTGCTAATAAGCAAATACTATTCCCTACATATAGTATGTGTATTTTAATGAGATTTTTGAGGATGTGTAAACAAAATAATGTATCATAGTCCTTCAGGTGGCTATTCTTTTCTGTACAATTTTCTGGATAACCTGCAATATTTATCCCATAACAGATCTGGATACAGAGAAAATGAACTACTTGGGGGGAGGGGAGTTGGACAAACACAAAAGAGAGTAAAAAGACAAACAACCTCTGATATAAGATCAGATTCCTTTAGTTATTTTATGTTCATTAACGATGAGCCTCAAAGTAGCTGCTAATCCAAGTCTATCTTCATTCTGATCATTTTCTTCCTTCTAGATCTTCCAGGATTTGGTCTTTTGTTCATTTTTGGTAAAGTGCAGCCAGCTTTTTCCCTCAGACTAAGGCTTTAGATCGGATACTGACATAGCCCAGCCCTTTTCTGGCCATTTCTCTTATTTATAACTTGATCATGTCTCATTTTTTCCAAGATAATTTGAGTGCTTCTATAAGCGCATATTAATTTTGCTTTTATTGTCACTTAATATAAAAGGATGCTGTGCAGATGAATTTAGGAACTAGAAACTTGCCTCGGGACTAGAAACTTTTAATGGAATTGATTTTTTTATTTTTTTTGCCATCTTCCTACAACTTGTGCCATCTCTGAAATTACTAGTTTTTGAAAAGATTTTACAGCTAAGGTAAGTTTACGAGCAGAATATTCATGTCTATATGTGGTTGGCCCTTCCCCTGACAGTGCCATTAAAATATCCTTTCACAAATATCCATATATTGTTTAAATGTGTTTGGACTAATTAATCCCTACAGGGCCTGGGATATAAAATGGAAGAGGCATAAAAATTGAATTTGGGGTGAATCATAATAAAGAAAAGCAGCCAAGTCATAGCCAGCTAAATCTCGAAGAAGACAACTAGAATTTGAGAAACAGTAGTATTTCAGCAGGTCAGGTCTCGGCAAGGACTGGTCTACCACTGTCAGATTCCCCAGATTTCCTGGGTTCTTAGCTTGTAACATAATTCTAGAGCTCTCTGAAAACTTAGGACGGAGTTAATTGATGCAGTTTCTTATCTCTGCCATTCTGGATCCCGACGTAAAACTCAAGCCCCTGTGAGAATCTGCCCTCTCCTTCCTTCCCTTCACCCCGCACTGCACTGCTGCTCGCCTTCCCCTCTTTTGACAGAAGCCCCGGCTTCTCCTCTGTGTCCTCTGGACCCCTCTGCTTTCCTGCCTTAATTTTCTGGCTCTCACCCAGGGCTCTTTATTCTTTTACACGTCCCCAGCCTTGGAGTCCTCTTTCCTCAGCACCCTTTACTTTTAATCCTCTGCATTTAGGTAAAATCTTCTTACATCTTTGACGACTCGGCTATTTAGGTAGATTACATTTTTTTTTTCTTTTATCACCTACTTCCCTGCTCCTTGTGTGTTTCCAACGATCCCTGAATTCTTTGATGTCTGACTCTCAGTTTTCCTCTTTAAACTGATCCTGCCCTAATTGAGGGCAATGCCAGTGTTCATATAGATAAGACATCCAATGACCTCTATCCAATGACCTGTGTCCTTCAATCATCACCCTCGTGGAAAATCGCTGTGGCCTATGCCTTTACTTTTGAAATCTTACATCAAATACCCTACAGTGTCTTAACTGCCACCTTTCACACATTCTTGCTTCTGCTGTACGTGCTATTGAATGAACCTGAGCTGTAAACTTTCTAATTCTCTTGCCCTCCTCCTTCTACATTTACTCCCATTGTCTTTCTTAGACTTTATCTCATTTCCTTTAAACCTTGAGCCTGGGTCAGTCTGTCTGTTTTCTCATTTCCTGCATTCAGACAGCATATTGATCCCTTGGAAAATCAAGTAACAAAATGGCATGGTGTCATTATAAATGCAGTGGTACTAGCTCAGCTGGGTCCTCAACAGCCTGACAAAAGTCCCTGGCCACTCCTTTCCTCAAAGTGCCTCTGTCATAACCCTCAGGACTTCCTAAAGCCCCTATGATTTAAACTTCTTTTCATTCTCAGCAGGAAAAAAAAATTGCCTTCTACTTTAAGAAGACTAAAATGCAGCAGAGGGGAAGTCCCTCAATGTTCCTCAGTTAAACTTACCATGTTATGCATGTACGTTTATCAGTTTCCTTTAGTCCTTGAGAAAGACACATCCCTCTGGATCCTATCCCTTCCTGCTACTCCAAGAATCTAAATTAACTAATGATCCCTTTGCTTATATAGTCAGTGCTTTTCCTCTTTACTGGACCCCTCCTGCTTTAAAGATACAAAAAAGGGCCCAGCGGGGCGTGGCTCAGCGTTAGAGTGTTGACCTGGGATCCAGGTGATCGGGGTTCGATTCCCGGTCAGGGCACATGCCCGGGTTGCGGGCTCGATCCCCAGTCGGGGGCGTGCGGGGGGCAGCCGATCAGTGACTCTCTCATCATTGATGTTTCTATCTCTCTCTCGCCCTCTCCTTTCCTCTCTCTGAAATCAATGAAGATATATTTTTAAAAAAGGATACAAAAAAGGAAGAATAAAATACTATTCTCTACCTATATGTTTCTTATTCATGATCTTGTCACTCTTTTTCCTACCAAAGTAAATCATTGCTTATGTTTGCTCTCTCCACGCCACACCTCCCCTGAATCTTTTCTCCAGTTTTTGCCTTGCTGTTGCACTGAAATTGTGCTGGCCATAATCACTAACAACTGTTTTATTACTAAATCCAAAGCACACTGTTTTGCACATGTCCCACTTGACCTATTTTGTTGTATCGGTGATTACTCCCTTTCTTGATCTTTTCTCTACACTTAGGTTCTCTCACCCTGCTCACTCAGGTCTTTCTGTTTGTAGAGTACTTAGTTAAGTAAACCTTGTTTGTTTCTCTTGTGCTGTCTGTATTTCACATTCTGACTATTGTCTCTGAGTGCCTCCATCCTTTCCTATGACTTTACCACCTATTTGCTAGTTTTGCTAGTATCTGTTTAGAGACTGGGTTTTTTGTTTGTTTGTTTGCTTTGTGGAATTCCATGGCTCTTTATCCAACTATACACTGAGAATTTATTCCTTGATTTTCTACAGGTACTTCAAACTCAACATACATAAAGACAGATTCTCCATTTTACCCCGTCTAATTTCGGATGCTCCCTTTTATGTGCTTCATGCTTAATAAGTAGACTCCAACATCCACAAGGCAACAAAGCCATAAACTGGGTCCACTCCTGAATTCTAATCCCTAACATTCTGCCAGTCTTCAAATCCTGTCATTCATCTTTAATATTTGTTTCCAGCATGATTATAATTACTTTTGCTAAGTTTTTTTTGTTCTGATTACTGAAAAAGTTCCTTAAATAAGCCTCTAATCCATCCTTCACATTGTTACCAAAGTAGTCATTCTAAAAGAAAAATTTGGAAAAGTTCCAAACTTTTCAGCAAGACGTAAAAGATCCTTCTTAATTTGGATGCTGTTTGCTTCTATAGTCTTACTTCTACTGCTCTCAAGATATTTTTGATAGACATCCTTTCTAGAGGACTTACCAGAACCTTTCATATGCTGATGGGAAGAAACTTAGGGGAGGCTGGTAAGCAACATTTCTGAAACTTATTTGATTTTCCTTTTTCATAGAATAATTTTTAAAAAAATTTCTTAGAACTAGTAGTTTTCCAATTTTGGAAAAATGATCCACTAGCCTATATATTTTGTTTAGATTTTATCATCAGGAAAAATATTGTTAAAGTATGAAAATCAATAAGAAAAAGCACATTTCAGAAGAAACTGATTACTAAATCATAGCTTCCATATTGTGTTATAGATAACCTGTCACAAACATAGTACCTTTGGGATAATTCAAAAAATCTTTTTAATTCTAATCAAAGAAATAAATTTAACAAAAAAAAGATACTTGTAAAAACTCCTTTATTATCCAGAAATTGATGTGTTTTGTTTTACTTATATCTAACTGTAAGATAAATCTAGGATATAAAACATTTCCTTTTTCACTCAAGTGTAAATGCATTTCTGTCAGATTTGAGTTATATAATGCATGTCATATCTTAGATATTTGATACTAAAATGGAAGAATATGAATATTCTCATTATAAGGCAAAAACCTTGCTTCTAGCACATATAATGCTGATTTCTAACAACTGACCAATTTTTTAAAACATGGAGATTAAATTGAGATTTGCATTTTCCACACTGAAGGCAATCAATAACTGGTTGATGAATTTTTCTGAAAAACTGACCTCTGCTTTCATTGTGTCTAATTATTGTGACAGTTTTACTGTGAACTTTTACCTGAGCACTTCAAACTAAGGTTAAGTATTCCTGAAAAAAACACCTTCTACTTTAAAAGAGATAATACATGATGTGCAAAGGATTCCTGATTACTAGGATTCATTTGTAGACTCTTAGAAATGCCTCTGTGTTACAGTCACAAATGATATGAGGCAGATTGAACGGAAGTGAAAAGACGCCTTGTTAATGAAGCCAGCTCAGTCCTGACTGCTGCTGCCACACCTTTTGTGTTGCTGACAGACTTTACATCCATATAATTTTAGCCTGTTAATTGTGTCTTCAGCCTTGTTGCTAACCACCTGTGTTAATAGTTTTTGCTGTCTGTTTTTTGCATTAGGAAGTGGCATTTTCAATTTCACTTTCCTTGTAAAATTAAAGTGTTAAAAAAATAGACACATAGGTGCTTGAGCTCTGTTACCTGAGAATATTCATTCACATGTCTTTCTTTGGAAGCTATTATTTTTCATTGTCAGCATTTAGATCTATTTTTATAATGCAATAAAGGGAAAAAAATAGAAGTGCATAAAAGAAAGAGTAAAGAATAAAAAGCCAAGTGAGACTCCCCTTTGCTAAGATTGTACTGCTTCTTTCATCTAAGACCTTAAAGACCTCCTTCCTTCTCTACAACGTAATTGTCCCCAAAGATACAGTAATACTCAGTTCTGTATATATTGAAAAACCATTGTTACCCTATTTTTTGAATCAAGAGAGGGTAGGACTGGCTCAAAACTGATGATGTTAATAACTTATCATTAACAGAGAGAGTAAGAATGGTGACATACGTAGAATATCTATCAACAGGAGAAGCTGAGAGAACAGTCCAGCAGTTCAACAGGTGAGCAGTCACATAGATATATATTTTTTTCTTTTCATTGTCCCTGGGATACTCTATAGATATCTTTTGATTATCGCTCCAGGTAGCCCTTTATATACAACCTTTTTAATAAAATTATAATTTCAGGATAGTTTTACATATATAAAAAAGGTGCAAGCATAGTACGGAGAATTTTTTATACTCCCGATGGTTTTCCCTATTGTTAACCTCTTACATTACTATGGTTCATTTGTGACAACTGTTGAACCAATACTGATGCATTATTATTCACTAAACTTCATACCTTATTAAGATTTCCTTAGTTTTTATCTAGTGCACTTTTTCTGTTCCAAGGTCCCATCCAGGATACCATGTTACATTTAGTTATCATGTCTGTCCTGTTAGGCAATTCTTTGCTATGATAATTTCCTCAAACTCCCCTTACTTTGAATGACCTTGAAAGTATTGAGGAGTACTACTCAAATGTTTTGTATAGCATCCTTCAATTTGCATTGTTTGACATTATTCTACTGATTAGACTGAGGTTCTGGGGAGGAAGACCAAAGAGGGGAAGTGTCATTCTTATCACATCACACCAAAGATACATGCTATCACCATGACTTAACGTTATTGATGCTACCTGGCTGAGAGAGTGCTTATCAGGCTTCAACACTCTTTAAATCCATCTCAACACTGTACTATTTGGGAGGAAGCCACTACCTGCAGCTCACATATAAAGATCTGGGAGTTATGCTTCCTCTCCTTGAGGATGGGTTGTCGACATAAGTTATTTGGAATTCTTCTGTATAGATGTCTTTCCTCCCCCCTCATTTACTTATTTAATCACTTATTCACATAAGCATGCATTCACAGATGTTCATTTAATACATTGGGTTATACTGTGACACTGAAGTATTTATTTTGTTGATAATATTTTCCGTTGTAAGCTACTTATAATTGGCCTTTGGGAGGTCCTTTGCTCCTTTGTTCCTTTGATAAGCCCCCATTCTTCCTCCTCCTCCTCATTCTTCTTCGTCTTAACACTTCCTTGTTTCCTAGCAAATGAGATCCTTCAGGCTCATCTTGTGCACTCCTTGCCTGAGTCCTGGAGTCAGCCATTCCTCCAAAGAGCCCTGTTTCCTCTTATTGAGAAGCATATTAGAATGTCTACATTTTGAATGAAATGAGTATTGACTGGATCTAGAGCAATGCAAGGGAATCTAGGATTGATTGATTTTTTTAAGGAATACAATTGGCAAAAAACAAAACAAAACACAATAACCCGTGTCTCTTTTTAAATGGCCTGTTTGAAAACTACCATGCAATACATTAAGGTCACTGTACTCTTTCAGTTGAAAACACATGAAAGGAAGAGTGAAAATTCAGTCAGGAAGAGTCAGAAAGCCTGAATAGGCCGATAACTGCTGATGAACTTGAAGCAATATTTAAAGGGCTCCCAGCACACAAAAGTCCTGGCCTGGACAGCTTCACAGGGGAGTTTTACCAAACATTCAAGGAAGAATTAACACCTACCCTCCTCAAACTATTTTTAAAAATCCAAGAGGAAGGAACACTTTCAAACTTTTTTTATGAGGCCAGCATTAGCCAAATTCCAAAACTAGATAGACACTACAAAGAAAGAGAATTACAGGCTAATATCCCTGATGAACATAGATGCTAAAATCCTCTACAAAATATTAGCAAATCGGATCCAGCAATATATTAAAAAGATCATACACCATGACCAAGTGGGATTTATTCCAGGGATGCAAGGCTGGTACAATATTCGCAAGTCAGTAAATGTGATACATCACAGAAACAAATTGAAAGACAAAAATCACATGATCATATCAATAGATGCAGAAAAAGCATTTCATAAAATCCAACACCCATTTATGATAAAAACTCTCAGCAAAGTGGGAGTAAAGAAATACCTCAACATAATAAAGGCCATATATGACAAACCTACAGCCAACATCATACTCAATGGGCAAAAACTAAAACCATTTTCCCTAAGAACAGGAAAAAGACAGGGGTGTCCACTTTCACCACTCTTATTTAACATAGTACTGGAAGTCTTAGTTATAGTGATCAGAAAAGAAGAAAACATAAAATGCATCCAAATTGGAAAGGAGAAAATAAAACTGTCATTATTTGCAGATGAAATGATATTGTACATAGAAAATCCTAGACTCCACCAAAAAACTACTAGATTTAATAAATGAATTCAGCAAGGTAGCAGGATATAAAATTAATACCCAGAAATCAATGGCATTTTTATACACCAATAATGAACTCTCAGAAACAGAAACTAAAAAAACAATCTCATTTACCATTGCAACTAAAAAATAAGATACCTAGGAATAAACTTAACGAAAGATGTAAAAGACCTGTACTCGGAAAACTATGGGACACTGAATAAAGAAATAGAAGAAGACATAAACAAATGGAAAGTATACCATGTTCATGGATTGGAATAATTAACATCATTAAAATGTCCATACTACTCAAAGCAATCTACAAAATTCAATGCAATCCTTATTAAAATACCAACAGCATATTTCACAGATCTAGAACAAACACTTTGAAAATTTATACGGAACCAAAAAACACCCTGAATAGCCACAGCAATCTTGAGAAAGAAGAACAAAGTTGGAGGGATCACAATACCAGCTGTCAAGTTATATTACAAAGCCACTGTAATCAAAACAGCTTAGTACTGGCACAAGAACAGACATATAGATCAGTGGAACAGAACAGAGAACTCAGAAATTGACCCACTCCATTATGGTCAATTAATATTTGACAAAGGAGGCAAGAGCATACAATGGAGTAAAGACAGTCTCTTCAATAAATGGTGCTGGGAAAATTGGACAGGTACACGCAAAAAAATGAAACTAGACCACCAACTTACATCATACACAAAAGTAAATTCAAAATGGATAAAAGACTTAAATGTAAGACATGAAGCCATAAAAATCTTAGAGGAAAACATAGGCAGCAAAATCTCAGACATCTCTCGTAGCAATATGTTTGCTGATACATCTCCTAGGGCAAGAGAAACTAAGGAGAAAATAAACAAATGGGACTGCATCAAAATAAAAAGGTTCTGCATAGCAAAAGAAACCATCAACAAAATGAACAGGGAGCCCAATGTATGGGAGAACATATTTGCCAATGACACATTTGATAAAGAGTTAATATCCAAAAATATATAAGGAACTCATACAACTCAACAAAAGGAAGACAAACAATCCACTTAAAAAATGGGCAAAGGACCCAAAGAAACACTTCTCCAAAGGGGACATACAGATGGCTAAGAGACATATGAAAAAATGCTCAACGTTGCATCAGAGAAATGCAAATTAAAACCACAATGAGGTATCACTTCATGCATATCAACGAATGACAAGTGCTGATAAGGGTGTGGAGAAAAGGGCACCCTAGTACACTGCTGGTGGGAATACAGACTGGTGCAGCCACTATAGAAAGCAGCATGGAGTTTCCTCAAAAGATTAAAAATTGACCTGCCACTTGACCCACTTCTAGGAATATATCCTAAGAAACCTGAAATACCGATCATAAAGAATTTATGCACCTGTATGTTCATAGCAGCGCAATTTACAATAGCTAAGATCTGGAAACATCCCAAGTGCCCATCAGTAGATGAGTGGATATAAAAGCTGTGTCACATTTATACCATGGAATACAATGCAGCTGTAAAGAGGAAGGACCTTTTAGCCTTTGGCACAGCATGGAGGGAACTAGAAAGTATTATGCTGAGTGAAATAAGCCACTAAGAGAAAGACAAGTACCACATGATCTCACTTATATGTGGAATAAAATAAACAAAATAAACTGATGAACAAAATGGATCCAGAGACATAGAAGCATAGAACAGACTTAGGGATCTCAGAGGGAAGATGAGGATGGGGGACATGGATGGGGAGAGATTAATCAAAGAACTTATATGTTTATAAGCATAACCCTTAGACACAGACACCGGTCTGGGGAAGGCATGGGGGTGGGGTGGATGTGGGTTGGAGGGAATCAATGGGGGTAAAAAGGAGACATCTGTAATATTTTCAACAATAAAGATAAAGAAACTTAAAAAAAAAAAGAAAACACGTGAAAGGAAGTATTTAGGACATGAGAAAGAGGAAAATAAAACAACCAAGTCTTTGAGGAAAGGAGTCATGTCTCATGATTCCCATCCTTATGTGCCTCACAATATGTCTTTAATTAATAAGTTCTTCATAAATATTTGCTGATCAATCTAGGGTTACTATGAATCTAATTTTGAGTTTGATGCATATGGAAAACAAGAAAAGGTAAATGTCAAAGATTTGTAAGCTCTGTCTTAAGTTTCCATATGCCCATACCCCATTCTATTTTTTTCAGTATGTAGTTGTATGCTGTAAAGAACAAGTCTGATTCATAAGTCATATTAAAAGTCATATTGTGTTGATTATTTGTGAAACCTGAGAATAGCTTTTGGTTTGAGAGTATGATCAAAATTTTTTTTCTCCTTTTATTTTAAAATGACCAAATATCCCCAAGCTCCTACACATGTGACTTTGCCACACTTCAGTAATTATTTTCTTTGGAATAAAATTCACTCTCTTCTGAATGCAAAAGCATCGTAATAATATGCAAGGGCTGTGAAAAAGATATCCTAAGCATGTCATCATTCTGTCAGCATGTGCAGACTTCTTAATGTTTACTTAGTATGCAAAAGGATTGCCAATTTTAGATACAGTAAGATGTTTATCACAATTGAAATATAAAGATAAACTAATAAAACACAATACAATTATCTCATAAGGATGATGCTATTTATATCTGACTCTAGGATAAATAGATTCTAATGCATTTTGTTTCTTAGTAAAATTAAATCTAAACTTTTGATTATATCTTTTAAGATTTACCAGAAGCTCTGTCCCATCGTTCTGAATACTGAGATCCAACTTCTGGTACTTCATCAGATATTAAGTAAACATACCATGCTCAAAGTTAAAAGGTTAAATGGCTTTCTAATTTACTCTTCAATGATATTTTATTCTGAAATTATATCTTCATGATCTAATGCAGCATATGGATGTGGTTTTTAAATATGCTCAATGACACCCCATCAATATATTTCTAAGGCAACTAGAAGTTAAGGAAAATCATCAAATATTGGAAAAAGTCAAACTATAAGTGGTCAGGTCTTTTGCATGATTTTTTTTCTTGCTAAGGGATGCTAGTAAAAGTCATTTTTTCTGGCAAGGAGTAACTGGTTTGGGCTGTGTTAGATACTGAATATATCACTGAGATATGTTGCTTGAGGGAGACACCTGAATTCACAGACATGGAACGTTTGTTTCCTCCCCCTCATTTCAAAAGTGCCTTTCCTTTCAACAACCAGCATACTCTAGAAGAGAAAAGCAGTTTTACATTTGCTGTGCATATCTTTACACGTTATACTTAATGTCCATAATCTTATTATATTCCCAAAGCTCATTATCTTTTTTGATGTTAGACCGTGGTCTGGATTCATTAGATTGGCTGCCAACTGGTCTTTGGCCTAAAGCTAGTTTAAATATTGGCACTAAGGTGCAACCACTGACATTTGCTTATTAACACTCTTCCCTGGGGTACAATAACTGGTGCTAATTTACTTCTAATTTTGGTAGAATGTTGTCTGAGGCTACAATATTTTCCAAAAGGATAATAAGCAATAACTTAAAGAAATATCTCTTCTTTTCTAATACAAATTTCAGTGAATAAAATGTCTCTCATGTATACGAATCATGCTTCTGCTAACACTTGATTATACTCTACACATCGGAGCCTTCAGGGAGCTATCAGCCAGAGAAAACCATCAGTCAGAACACTAAGACTAATAGCTTCTCTTTGACATTGTCTGTCATTCATGTTATTTCATGTTAATAAAGTCATTTGATAAAGTAATTTTGGCAATAACTTGTTCTGTTTTCTTTCTAAACAACTTATTAGTTCTTAACTTTGCAACTGATTTTACAAAATCCTCAGCAATTGTGTGATTTGTCTTTTTGAAAATGCCATGAAATTTGAATGTGTTAGGCAGCTATTTGACTATGCGCTGGGTACTAGGGACAGATGAATTGCAGTAGTCCCTCCTGTAGAGCTGTAGAACTAATAGCTAACAGTTGTTGAAAATGTATCACACATGAGGCACTAAGGCCAATCTATGAACTACAAGACAGTTCTGTTGACGGCCTGAGGAAACAGGAGGTAGTTTTATCTTCATTTCGTAGCTAAGGCGGTGCAGCCTAGGGCGGGTCAGTAACTGTGTCCAGGGTTTCTCAACCAGTACGTTGTACAGCTGAGGTCTGAATCCCACTAGTCTGAACTCACCATTTATTAACCGAATTTTAAAGTATATTTGTACTTTTTTTAAATGGACTTTTCACCGAGTATTTGCAATGATTTCATTACTGTTTTCCTTTTCTGAGTTTTACTTCATTCTTGTACTATTCTTGTAGCTGCTTTCATAGTTACTTAAGAATAGCACCACAGATGCTAAGACAACATTTAAAGCAAAGGATCGGCTTCTGGATACAGGAAAAGTTTCTTTTTATTTATTTTATTTTTTATTGTTGACACTCTTACATATGTCCCCATTCCCCCTCCTCTTTGCTCACCTCCACCAAGCCCACCCCTCCATCCCCAGTCCTTCTGGCCATCGCCACACTGTCATCTGTGTCTATGGGTTATGCATACGGAGGGGGCAAAAGTAGATTTACAGTTGTTTATGTGGAAAATAATGCAAGAATAAACTCTGTTTCATGTACTCAAAACTGTAAACCTATTTTTGCCCACCCCTATATGTGTCCTTTGGCTAATCCCTTCACCTACTTTCATGCAGTCTCCCCTCTCCCCTCCCCTCTGATAGCTGTCAGTCTGTTCCATGTATTCATGCCTCTGTTTCTATTTTGTTCATTAGTTTAAAAGTTTCCTATAGTTCTACTTTTCCAGGGCATTTTTTGGATAGTGGCATTTAAAGTTTTTAACTATGACCTATAGAAAGAAACACATTTTATATCATTATAAAATGATATAAATACATACAAACAGACATACAACACACACATAAACAAGTCATACTATCCATAAGTATGCAAAAATATTAAAAAAGTGCACTGACCTAAACAGAATAATATGCTTTTTGCATTTTTGCCTAGCATTTTTTGGAATTATAAGATGCTTCAGACTCATCTTGTATTTTTCTTGCCCTAGATCTAAAATCAGCTCTTGTTTCTGAGGGCCCTGGTTACTTTTTCATTGGACAACATTTAGAAAATAAATCTGGGCATGAGGTGTGCTCATTGCTACAGTGATGGAACTGCTTCTAGGACCTTTCAGGAGGTAGAGCTAATATATGTTATGTATGTATACCTATCTATGCACACCTATCTATCCTTATTTTGTATCTATCTTTATGTACACTAAAATAAAAATGAGTTCATATTGATGTCTTCATCTCTTATCTAGCACTATGAGGTTAATTTTAGCTATTTTATTTTACTTATTTGTAACTTTGATTATTAACTATTTATTTATGTGCTTCGCCCTAGTATACATACAAAGTAACTTCATGATTATTAACTTGTATACCTGTGAGAAAAATTATCAAATAGAACTACATCAAACTAAAAAGTTTTTTCACAGCAAAAGAAACCATCAACAAAATGCAAAGGGAACTCACTGAATGGGAAAACATATTTGCCAATGATATATCTGATAAGGGATTAATTTCCAAAATATATAAAGAACTTATCCTACTGAACACCAAGAAGATAATTAACCCAATTAAAAAATGGACAAAGGACCTGAGTAGACACTGCTCCAAAGAGGTCATATAGATGGGCAATGGACATGTGAAAAGATGCTCAATGTCACTAATTATCAGAGATGCAAATAGAATGGCTATCATCAATAAATCAACAAACAAGTGTTGCTGAGGATGTGGAGAAAAGGAAACTCTTGTGCACTGTTGGTGGGAATGCAGATTCATGAAGCCACTGTTGAAACAGTATGGAGTTTCCTCAAAAAATTAAAAATGGAACTGCCTTTTGACCCAGTGGTTCCATTTATGGGATAATATCCTAAGAAACCTAAACACTAGTTTGAAAGAATATATGCACCCCAATGTACATAGTAGCATTATTTACAATAGCTAAGATCTGGAAACAGCCCACGTGCCCATCAGTAGATGAGTGGATAAAAAAGCTGTGGTTAAATTAAGAATAGAGCTTAATATGACCCAGCAATCCCTCTCCTGCATATATACCCAAAAAACAAAAAAAAAACATGTGTTTGCAAAGATACATGCATCCCTATGTTCATTGCAGCATTATTTAGGGGGGCCGAGACATGGAAACAATCAAAGTGTCCTGCAATAGAGGACTGGATAAAGAAGATGTGGCATATGTACACAATGGAATACTAAGCCATAAGAAAAGATGAAATACTGCCATTTGCAACAACGTGGATGGACCTTGAGAATATTATGCTAAGTGAAATAAGTCAGTTAGGAAAAGCTAAGCTAAGAACCATATGATGTCACTCATATGTGGGACATAAAACTGAAACTTGTGGACACAAATAGCAGTGCGGTGGTTGCCAGAGGGAAGGGGGTGGGGGTCCTAATACATGGTGACAGTGACGGGAGAAGATATGACTTTGGATGATGGGCACACCGTGCAATATACAGATCTTGTAACATAGAAACCCATACCTGAAACTTATATATTCGTATTAACCACTGTCACCCCAATAAATTTTTTAAAAAGCTGTGGTACATTTACACCATGCAATACTATGTAGCTGTAAAAAAGAAGGATCTATTACCCCTTGAGACAGCATGGAGGGACCTGGAGAGTAATTATGCTGAGCAAAATAAGCCAGTCAGACAAGGACAAATACCATTGATCTCACTTATATGTGGAATCTAATGAACAAAATAAACTGATGAACAAAATAGAAACAGACTCATGGATACATGGGACAGACAGACAGCAGTCAGGCAGTAGGGGTGTTGAGGGGCTGAATGAAAGAAGGTGAAGGGATTAAGTGAAAAAATAAACATATATATAACACATAGACACAGAGAATAGTGTGGTGATAGCCAGAGGGAAAGCAGCAGGCAGGAGGGGGGTATGTGGAGACGGGCAAAGGGAGGGATGATGGGTATGGAAAGAGACTTAGCTTGGGGCTATGAATGCACAAGACATTGTGCAAATGACGTATTGTTGAGTTATGCCCTTGAAACCTGTATGATTATGTGAACCAATGCCATCCCAATAAATTCAATAAAAAAGAATTATCAAATAGAGTACAAGGTCTATGAACAATTATTTTTCTCTGTAGCATTATGATTTAGTGCTATGGGTAGTATCTTGCCAGAACTAAAACAACTTTTCAAAAAGATAACAATATAGTAAAAATGGATCCAACCTTGAAATAGTAAACATTATGTTCAAAACATTTCAACAAATTTTAATACTTTAGCATAGAATTCTGCATGTCCAGTATTTTTTTTTTAATTTCTAGAAAACTGAGGAGTGGTATAAAAATCTTAAGGATGTTAAGTATAATATTTATAAAAAATTTAACATAATGGGTATATTATTCTACCATGATAGATAATTATATTAAGTTTTAATTTTGATACAATGTTAAATCAAATTTGCAGAACACATCTTCACATAAGATAACCTTCTAAGACTATTCTATATTTTGGATGAGTTGTAGCTTGTATTTTTCTGAAACAATCTAAGTCATCTGTAAATTCTAATTGAACATATTTCTCTCACAATCAATCTAGCTTGGGAATGTAAATATATATACTTACAATACAGAGAACATATCATGGGAAGCACATAGACAGTTGTTATGCTAGTCCACTGTATTTTAAAATTCTTGAATTAGTACATTCTTAAGCTGTTGGGAGAAAGAGAGAGAAAAAATGTTAGTCTAACGTGCTGAGTGTATTATATATATAACTGAATAACCGAAAGGAAACTAAAAGAAATCACTATTGTAGATCTTTCTGTATGTATTTTTGTGTCCTTTGTTTACATTGATTTATCATTTCTTTTAATTTTTAGGAAATGCCATAGAATCACTTAATAAAATAAATATTTAAAAGATATTGAATGTTGTAATTGATACTTTAAGAAAATGAGTATATCTTGTTAACTAACTATATTTCATGGTATCTATTTTTATGTTTCCCATTTACAGAATAAATTGAGTCCATAAAACACACACACAGAGAAATATATATGTATACATATATATATATATAAAGTCACAAAAAGTTCATTAAACATCTGGATGTTTATAATTATTTGAATGCTTAACAAAATAAAGACCATATAATTAGATTTGTCTAAATATCTTTTATTTTCATGTTGATGTATGTCAACTGCTATGATTTGAATGTTTGTGCTCCCTGCCCTCCTTCCCCAAATCCATATGTTGTATGCACCCTAATGCCCAAGATGATGGTATTGGGAGGTGGGGCCTTTAAGAGGAAAATAATTTAATTTTCCTCCTAATTTAGTACTTTTATTATTTACACTTAAATATTGTATTTAAACACATTTAAAGATAATCAAAACATAGAGAATGTTTTGGGGCATTTCTATTGTTTTAAAAACCAAATCTTATTTAATCTTTTCTCAAAGGTATAAAACATAATAGATGAATAACATGTCTATATTTTGTATCAACTGTGTGTGTAATTGTCATTTAATCATCACAGCAATTCTGTAAGGTGGGTTTTATTATTCCATTTTACAGGCTTCTGATCACTGAAACATCTAAGCCATATAAGAAGCTAGAAGTTATAGCTGGGTAGCTTGGGTCAATCCAGTCCTAACTGAGTATATTCAGAAAAGTCTTCAGTTGCACATGGTCTCTGGGACACTGTTTATAAGATAGTCCTGCCTGGATATATACTTTCAATACTATTTGAGCCCTCAATTTGAGAAAAAGAGAGTTAATGTTTCATAAGGTAGATCAAGTTTCTCTGTTGAAACTGTGTATAGCTTGTGCTTGAAGTTTTTAAATGACACAAACTACAAACAATTATCGCATATAACATACACAATATGTTGGTTGTATATCTTGACATAAAAGATCAACATATTTAATATTATTAAAAATAGAAAAGGGGCATTCACACCTATCTCAACTGGTTATAGACTTATATTTGAGTGAATATTAATTCTTTAACATTAATATTTGGTCTCAGCATCAAATGCCATTCTTGCTCTGTTTTTACCATACAACATTTGATATGTTGCTTTCAAAATGTTTTGCTGGACAGTCAGAAAATCAAACATTTGATTTTTTGAAAATCATATCTAGAATGAGAGCAAATAATTAAGGCCCACAAGTGACCTGAGCCCTGTTATCTATTTGGCAACTCAGATTGTGTGTGTGTGTGTGTGTGTGTGTGTTAGGCGTGCATGTGCATTTCCTAAATCATGGCTATGATTTAATGGCTCAGCATGAAGAATAAATAACACTCAAGTTATAGAGCTACTTATATATTATTATTTTTTATAAAGTTTTATTTGGCTATTGTTATCTCTATCTTGCTTTTTGTATTTTATGTAAGGAAACTCATTCTATTCCATTCCATACATTTGTGTCTAACTAAGTCAAATGATGATTATACACTTTTCTCTTCTGATTCCTAAATACTTGTCTTTCCTCCTAGAGCAGTCAAGGCATCTGTCTGACATGGGGCAGAGATGAGCACAAGACACTAAGTTTCTGTCATCCACTTTGATAGATGGTTTAAAGTCAGTCAGTCTTGGGAAAAAAGGATTTCTAAATACCTTTCATCCCCTCTTACATATAAAGTCTAGACTTGGTGGATTAGTCTATTATTTGGGTGTTTTGCCAAGATCCGATGCTTAGTAATATAAGCATAAAACACTGAGATGATTCACTAACTGATTTTACTTGTCATCGTGATGTTATTCAGCAAGCAAAAATGACTAAGTTTTCATGGAATTTTATATAAAGGAGTTTCAAATCATGCAGAAAGCAATAGGAAGAGAGCTTTCTTCATGCATTATTTTGAGATATAACAGAAGTGGAGAGGAAGAAGACCACACTGGGAGAGGAAAGTGGCTGCGAGAACTCTTGTTTTCTCCTCTCAGCTTCTTCAGGTCAAACGTCTGGTGGGAGTAGTTTTAGAAATTCCTAGTTGAGGAAATTTCTCAGGGTTTTGCTTATGATTTGGGGAAGGGATTACTGGGCTGAGTAATCCCATGCCAGCACATGGTGACTCAGTAGTGTCACAAGGGTCCCATGGTACAAATAAACCCAGTTTACAATCCTAAATCTCCCCTGGTTATTGTGTGGCAAGGCTAATGGCTGATAAAAAATTGGCCTACTGGAAGCAAAGTGGCTCAGCTATGGAGGTCTGTGAGGTTTTTTAGCTTTAAGTAGGTGTCACAAGAGGGTGGTAACAATGTATGCAATAGTGGGGACCCTGGTGGACCTGAGTGCCAAGATCCAGGGCAGACCGAATCAGCTGGACTTTTAAGCACAGGCAGAGTTGAGCAAGAACTGTGAGAGATGTCAATGGCAGAGCGGCCCACAACAGGACTGGACAGCCTCCTTGAATGGAGGCAGTCTGGGAAGGAGGCCTCATGAAGAAACTGTATTTGATCTGAACATAAGGACTCAGCCTTATCTTCAGGATCAAGCATTGCAAGGAGAGAGGACACTAGTACAAAAGCTCAGGACAGGAACAAGCATGGCATGTTCAAGGAGGGGAAAAAAAACAAAACATCGTATAGTGACCCAGGGCCCTGAGGTGGTGGGGTAGAGAGTGAGGGGGACAGGCAGACAGTGGCCAGGTCATGCTGGGCTTCATAGGCTATTGGAAGGAGGTAAGACTTTATTCATTATATAATGGTGATAGGAGGGTTTTGACTGGGTAACTGATTACAGTTTTAAAGGATCACTTCAAATGTGCTGCGGGTAGTAGAGAGGCAAACCTGGAAGTGGTAGCCAGTCTAAAGACTATTGTAGTAGTTGAGTTGAGGGATGATGGTGAGTGTAAATTTGGTGGCAGTGACAATGGAGAGAAATGTTTGGGTTTGTGATATATTTGAAGGAAGTATAAAATCCTATTTATTAATTTCACAAATAAATGCATTTTTGAGCCATCATATAGGATAAGTTACTTTTTTCTTTACCAAAAGTCCATTAGAAAAATATAAATTACATAGTTACTTGTATAAGATACTTCATTTGATTTGGGTAAAATTCACCAAAGGGAAAAAATATGGAGACATACTTATATATTATAATTGTTTTTAATTATTGGCAAGCCAATTTATTAAAGATAGTATAATTGATTGCAAAAACATTATGTGATATTTATAAACAAAAGAATAGGAAAAATAGAAAAATGGAGCATTACTTATCAAGGAGAAAACTTTATAGGACTCTGAATGATGTTAGAAAAATCTCAGATATATTAAAAATTGAATTCCATTAATAAGTTCCTTAATTCAATTCACCAGATGTGATTAAAGGACATTGAATTTTGAACAAATAAAGACAATTACTTTATGTAGTTTATAGTAATAAATGAGATTTGCTGCCAGAAGAGGTTACCGAGTCAATTCCTGTGGCTGTACTTTAAACAGAATTTTATGACTTCAGAATTACTACACTGGGCTCTTAAGTCTTCTTTAATTCAACACACATTTTCCTAAATGTGTTCTTATAACAGCTGCTGGGTGGTATGGCTAAAAGGGTGACTGAAACACTCTTCTGCCCTTGAAGGGTTCATAATCCAGAGGAGGAAGAGGAGAGGAATGAAGAAATTTGTACAAAATGTCTGAGCACGGGCACAAATATAGCAGCATTCAATTCTACGTGGTCGAAGCTTAGTAGAAAACAGGTTGTATGAAGGGAATGTTGAATTACAACTAGGCAGCGCAGAATGAGCAAAGATAAGAGGACAGAGATAAAACAGTCTGGGACTAAAAGATAACCTGGCTTTAGTGGAGCAAAGAGATAGGCTTTGCGATGTAGCCTGTGCAGGAAGCAGTAGAGGTGAGAGGGGCTGGTCACCGGAGGGCCCTCTGGTCATGCTGAGAACTTGAACATCACTGACACCAATAATAATACCTCCTTATAATACAAAGTGTTCACTATATTCCAGACAAAATTTTAAGAGTTTTACACACCTGTTCTCATTCAATTATATCAACACACTATAAGATATTATTTTAAAGAAGAGGAAGCACTGAGAACTTCAGCAGTTTGCCCTGGGCCAGCCAGCCTGCAAATGGTGCAGCTAACATGGAACCCAGACAGGCTAACTCCAGAGTTTCAGCCTTCGTCCCACGGGTCTGCCTCATGCGATCAACATGGGATGATTTAGACGTAAGAGATTCCTTTTGAATAATGTACATGAAAAAGGGATACTTTCTCTCTCACAGTACAGAATATTGGCTTGCTCCTCATATTGGGTAAAAATGGGAATAGGAATCCTGAGCCTAAAAACACAAAGCCAAGTGAGGAAGAAAGGGGAGAGGAAGGGAAATAATGTTTCTTGAGCATTTTACTGTGGGACAGATTCTAGTCTGGATAATTTAATGGTCATCTTCCTCGGTCCATATCTCTGCAGGAGCTGGAATAAAAGAGTGGCTATGGGAGAAGTGTGTGACTGGTGCTTGCTTCTACAGCTCCTTGGTTATTTTCATCGTCTGGGCTGGGCTTTCTTCTTCTTCTGTTCCCTCTTATGCAGCTGGCTTGGATGAGGTGTCGTGACCTTTATTCCTTGCGGGTATAAGACACAGGTTTTTGCAAACTCATACAACAGTGTTGGGGCTGATGAAGTGAGCTATTTCTAACTGATGCAGACTCTCCTGCTTGCTGAGCATTTAGGACTATTAACAAACATCAGTAGCTTGAGGACTTTAAATATACTTATGCTTGGTATACAAGTATTATTGTAAAAGAAGATGCTTGAAATTTATTTGCCCATAGTTAAACAAATATTTTATCCATAGAAATATTTTTCAACATACACTTTTTGAGGGAGGGAGGATTACTTTATTCTCTTAAGACCTGCAAATTATTGAGCTCCTCCCACCTGGGTCTTTAGACAGTAAAGAAAACCTCATTGTGCATTCTTCCCAGAGCATCTGTCCCACTCAAAGATTTGGGGAAAACAAATTTATTCTATAGTAGAGATATATCATAAATAAAATGCAGAATGCACATACATTTTTAAAGATTCATTTCTTTAACCAAACATGTATTGACTCCCTACTATGATAAGCACTATTCTGGTTATTGGGATTAAAGCAGTTATTCTCACATATTTAAGTTTCTCTTGTGCTGGTTAGCGAGGAAAGAACATAGTGTGTTTTAACATGTGTATGGGGAAACTTTTCCCCCCAGTTTTATTAGGAAATAACTGACATACCTCACTGTACAAGTTTAAGGCATACAGCATAATAGTTGGATTTACATATAATGAAATGAATAATACAATAGCTTTAGCTAACATCCATCATTTTCTATAGATACAATAAGAAGAAAAGAAATAAGAAAAGAAAAACAACTCTCCTTGTAATTAGAACTCTTAGGACTTACTCTCAAGATTGTTCATATATACCATACAGCAGTGTGAGCTATAGTCATGTTGTACATTACATTCCTAGTACTTCTTACAACTAGAAGTTTGTACCTTTTGACCACCTTCCTCCAAACCCCCCTCCCACCCCCTCCACCTGTGGCAACCATAAGCCTGAGCTCCTTTTCTATGAGTTACTTTGTTATTGCTTAGATTCCACATATAAATGAAATCACACAGTATGTGCCTTTCTCGGTCTGACATATTTCACTTAGAGTAATGGGTGGACATTAAAGGTTGTTTCCATGCCTTGGCTATTGTAAATGCTGCTGCTATGAGCAGAGGGGTATGGATATTTCAATTTCTTCATTTCTATTTCAGAAAATTCATTGGTGTATAGAATGGCTACTGTGTTGTGCATGTTAATTTTGTATCCTGCAATCGTATTGAATTCATTGATTAGATCTAACAGTTTTTTGGTTGTGCCTTTAGGATTTTCTTTATATTAAATCATGTCATCTGCATAATAGAGACCATTTTACTTATTTCTTTTAAATTGTGGTCCTTTTATTTCTTACTGATTGATTACCCTAGGTAAAACTTCCAGTATTATGTTGAGTAAGAGTGGTAAGAGTGGGGCCCCTTGTCTTGTTCCTGATCTTGGAGGAAAAGCTTTCAACCATTCAACATAGAGTATATTGTTAGCTCTGGGCATGTCATATGCGACCTTTATTATATTGGAATATTTACTTTCTATGCATAACTTTTTAAAAGTTTTTTTCATGATGGATGTTGAATTTTATCAAATGCTTTTTCTGCATCTATTGAGATATTCATGTGATTATTTTCTTTCATTTTGTTAACATGGTGTATCACAATGATTGATTTGCATATGTTGAACCAGCCTTGCATCCCAGGGAAAAATCACATTTGATCATGGTGAATGATTCTTTTAATGAGCTGCTGAATTCAGTTCACCAGTATTTTATTGAGAATTTTTACATTTATGGCTTGTACTAGTCTTTTCCAGTAGTGTCCTTTTCTGGATTTGGTATCAGGATAATGGCGGCCTCACTAAATGAGTTTAAGAGTGTTCCCTTCTCTTTGAGTTTTATTGAATGAGTTTGAGAATAGTTGGTTTTAATTCTTCTTTAAATGTTTAGCAAAATTCAGCAGTGAAGCCATCTGGTCCTGGGTTTTTCTTCATTGGGAAAATTTTAGATTACTGATTCAATTTCCTTACTAGTAATTGCTTTATTCAAATTTTCTATTTCTATGGGAAATCCTTTTATGGAATTCCATTTATGAGTATTTTGCCTTCAGAAGCTTCAGAAAATATATCATGATTGTTTTGGTTTAGGCATGGATTAGTAAACTGCAGTAAAGAGCCAGATGGTAAATATTTTTTAAGCATTATTGGCCAAGAGGTGAAGTCAAGGATGTGCTATAGATATTCATCTATTATACAATTTCTGTCATAACTCCTCAACTCTGCTGTTGCAGTGTGAAAGCAGACATAAACAAATGTTATCATTGTATTCCAGTAAACTCTTATTTACAAAACCTAGCAACAGGTCAGATTTAGCCCACGGACTATAGTTTGCCACTTTCTGGCTTAGATTATATGAATCTTTATTTTTTCATATATGTCTTTCATTTATGTGCCATGTATGGGAAATGTGTAGATCTAAATCCACATTAATATGGGACAATGAAAATGATATATAAAGCCATTATTCAGATAATTTGATATACGAAAATATTTAAATATTTACCATAAAAGTGAAAACACTATTAAAGGAAAGGTAAATAAGATAAACAACTTAAGTTTTCTTCATTTTGTAGCTGGTCCACTTTCGTGAGTGGGTAGGGGCCTAACCCTCAGCCTTTGGTTTGCTGAAAGTGACGAGCTGGGAGCTGTGGATAGAAAGCAGTGACCAGGAATGCTCTGATCCCAACCATCCTGTTGGGATCGATACATTTGTGTTACAAAGTCCTTTAAAGACTTATCACATGATCTCACTTATATGTGGGATCTAAGGAACAAAATAAACTGACAAACAAAATAGGTCCAGAGGTATGGATGCATGGAACAGACTGACAAATCTCAGAGAGGAGGGGATGGGGGGGATGGGAAGAGATTAATCATGGGACATATATGCATATATGCATAGCCCATGGACGCAGACAATAGTGTGGGGCTGGGTGGAGCAGGGCAAAGAGGGGGGAAATGGGGAACACCTGTAATACTGTCAACAATAAATTTTAAAATAATCAATAAAAAGTGCAAATAAACCCTAGAACTATTCTTAATTTTATATAAATAAACTTAATCAGCCCAGCCCGTGTGGCTCAGTGGTTGAGCATCAACCCATGAACCAAGAGGTCACCGGATGAAACCCCAGCCAGGGCCGATGCCCAGGGTTTGGGCTCGATCCCCATTAGGGGGTGTGCAGGAAGCAGCCGACTGATGTATCTCTCTCATCGATGTTTCTGTCTCTCTATCCCTCTCCCTCCTTCTCCCTTTCTCAAAATAAATAAATAATAAATCATTAAAAACATCTTTTTTAAAAAGTTTAAAAATAAATCAGGAAATAAATAAATAAATAGCTAAATGTAATCAGATAGATCTGGCAGTCCTTCTAAACACCTAGCTGAGACTTGCATCCCTTCTCCCCGCTCTCATTGTGGTGGACGGAATTGTGCTCTCAAAAAGATTTGTTGAAGTTTCAACCCCCAGTATCTGTGAATAGGACCTTATTTGGAAATAAAGTCTTTGCAGATGTAATGAAGTTAAGATGAGGTCACATTGGGTTAGGATGGGCCCTAAACCCAGTGCCTTGTGTTTTTATAAGGAGAGAAAAATTTGGAGACACACAGGAAGAACACCATGGGGGGCCAGAGAGAGGCTGGACTGCTGCGGGCACAGACCGGCAGCGGCAAGGATCGCTGGCAGCCACCAGGGGCTCGAGTTATTCTCTCGAAAAATCTAACCTCAGAACGTTTGAGAGTATCAATTTCTGTTGTGTTAAGCCACCCGTTTGTTGTCATTTGCTTCCTCAGCCTTACAAAATTAACACATCTGTCAAAGGTTTAGTTTGGATCTGGGTAAGGAGGGTGGATGGGGCGATGGTGGGATTCAGCAGCGACGAGCTCTTGAACAAGACACGTGGGAGATGGAAATGGAGGGCAGAGAGGGAGACGGGAAGGATCTTAAAAATACACATCTATTGTTCCTGGCTGAACGCAGAATGTTCTTAACTAAAGCTGGTATGGACTGTAACATGCATGACAGTTTTTCTGCGATGGTCACCGCCTCTCCTGGGCCCCGTCCCATTGTTCAGGTCATTCTCTGCCCGCTCTCAGCTAAGGTGCAGGGTTGGAAGCGGGCAGCCTGTGTGGCTCCTTCTGGCTGCTACTTTCCAAAGGACCAGGGCCTAGGGGAGCAAGAGGGAGTCCAGATCCTGCCTACGACTCTCAGCCTCGTTCATTTTGTTCCAGTCACTCCAGCCCTTTCAGTTCCTCAAAGTACTTTCCCATCTCAATACAAGGTGGGGCAAAAGTAGGTTTACCATTGTGAGTAAGAGAAACACAGTTTATTTTTGGATTATTGTTTATTAATTATTGTGAACTGTAAACCTACTTTTACCCCACCCTGTATGTAATGTCTGTTGGACTGGGTGGCAGGCATGTCCCATATTCTAGTGTAGATACATATGTAGGAGGAATAAAAGCTAAACTACACTCTCTGGTGTAAGTAATGTGAAGATGTTTTCCCTTCAAACTTGGTGTGCTGAGGTAATACACTCAATTTTTTAAAAAAATATATCTTTATTGATTTCATAGAGAGGAAAGGAAAGGGAGGGAGAGAGATAGAAACATCAATGATGAGAGAGTCATTGACCGGCTGCCTCCCGCACACCCCCGACTGGGGATCCAGCCTGCAACCCGGGCACGTGCCCTGACCAGGAATCGAACCCTGATCGCCTGGATCCTAGGTCGATGCTCAACCGTTGAGCCACGCCCCGCAGGGCTACACATGATTTTTTTATGTGCTATTTAATGTAGTATCAAACCCCACTACATCTATAGTTTAAGATTTAATGGTCCTGTACTACAAATTCAGTGAGTTATGTGCAATTACAATCCAAGTTATAAATTTAAGGCCGATAACATGCAAATCTAAGTAAAAGATGACTATTATAGCAAAGTGTTTCTCAAAAGCACACTCATGGCCCCTTTGGGGTAGCTTTGAGAGAAAAAATAATTATAAATCTTCTTAGAGAGAAGCACCTGACTATGAAGATCTTATTGGATAAAAATAACCCAAAGCAATAATAGGTCCTAAAATTTGTATTAAAGAAAAAAGAAGCAATCATCAGAAAATTATTCTAGTAAGAAGCATAGCATCATATCAGTTTATCCTAATGCATGGCTAGACCTAATAGTTATGTTTTTTAATAAAATCTTTAAAAAGGTGAATTCAATGCTTTATTTATATGTAAAATTTCTGATGTGTAGTTTTACTTTGTCATTCTAATGCACATGGTTAAGATAAACTGATCATTAGCACACACCATTTTAAAAAAATAAAAATGATCCTGGCAAGAACACCATTACCTACTTATAAGTAAAGATGTAATATTAGGAAGCTATTATCTGTATATAATTGGTACGATAAAGCATGGAAGTTTTATTGTGTTTTACTGAAATACCCACCAATTACCTTTTGAGTTTTTTTTTTTAATTTTAATTTTTTTTAATATCTTTATTGATTTCAGAGAGAGGAAAGGAGAGGGAAAGAGAGAGACAGAAACATCAATGATGAGAGAGTCATTGATCGAGCCCACAACCCGGGCATGTGCCCTGACCGGGAATCGAACCCCGATCGCCTGGATCCTAGGTGGACGCTCAACCGCTGAGCCGCGCCCAGCCGAGCCCTTTTTAGGTTTTACATACACATATTCACACATACACACACACAATATCAAATGCACTGAAATAACTATTAATTATTCAGATATATCTTGATATACATACTATTAATTCATCACAGGCTAAAAAGATATGAATTCCTGGTGACAATGACTAGGTAGAAAAGGAAACTGTTTTTTAGAATTCCTCTTCTCCCTAAATCAAGGACAGGAACTGTGATCTCCTTAATAAAATGACTGAACATGTAATAAAATGAATATTTTTATGACCTTAAATTTTTTTCTTTATTTTGTTTTCCTTTAAAAATTATTCTTGGTCTTTTAATAAAACAACACACACAAACATATGTTGTACCAGTATATTTGTTGTACCAGTATATTTCTCATTTAAATATAAGCCTTAGGTGAATCTCTTCTGTGGAGTCTGGTCAGTCCTCTCAAACTGCCAAACTTGGAAAATCTTTCCATACATTTAATTATAAATCTATTTAGCTACCTAAATAGATCTTGTTTAGTAAACCAAGAAACTGAACAATATACCATGCTATATATCATAATATGTTTTATGTAAATTAATAAAAATATGCATACACACAAAATTATAACTTTTACAAGGTTACATATATAGCCAGGGATGGAGTGAATGTCTGTGGGGGTAGGAAGAAACGAATGGGAATCAGTGATCGGAACTTTGCAGAGATTAGAGACCATAATGAGCTGATGAATCTGAGTAAAGCAACTCTCAATACTGGGGCTTCAAGGTACTATCTATGGTTTACAGGTCAAAGTCCTCTCCACTGGGTGTATGATTACCAGTTTTAAGACTCTTGCATTGCTAGTCAGCTCAGTTCAATCTCTATGGAACACGTGTTTGCATCTGTTAAGTCTAATTTGCTAACAGCTGAGTATTAGAGCAATGATTCCCAAGTGGATGTGTGATAAAATTAATTTTGCACTCCGAATAATGATTATTCAACTTTAAAGTCTGCTAGGGTCAAGTTTTGAGGTGAAATTGGGGTAATTTAGATAAGAAATTCCAAATGATAAGAATGATTGGGGGTACAATTAAAGGCTGAAATGTGGTACAACTTATAGTTTTAGTTCTTAATCCAAATATTTGTTCTTTTTGTCTTCTTAGACAGCTAAGTCGATAGTTTAAAAATACATAACGCTTATGGAATACACCAGATGGTTTTTCCTGGAAATTTAAGATTTTTCTGACAGAATTCTTTGGAGAATAAATCCAAAATTATTTTAAATGTGAAAAGAAAATGGAAAGATATGGTCTTCTACACAACCTAATTTTTGGCATAATGAACGCTTCTCTTTTTCAAAAAAAGTCTGTTTCAAAATTTTTTCAAGGTAGGTGTGCACTGTTTTGTAAAAACTGTCCCATCTTTGTAACTAAAATTAAGAAAAAGCCCTAAGTCCCAACTTATTATCTATTCATTTGACAATACATCCTGAAAGGTTAAAGCTTAGTTTGAAGAGTTATATAATGACAAGTGAGGAAAAATGTTTTCTCAAGTTACTATTGTTCATAGCTGCCATGTTTAGCATGTGGTAGACACTTAAGAAATAGTAGCTGAAAGAATATATGTATGAATGCGAAGAGATGTTAAAACTAACAAGAGAAAAATTAGCATAGCTAAGATTACTCAACATATTTGAAGCACTATGATGTTAAAAGAAGTTAAATTTGTGTTTTGTGGATCTGGCAGTCAGAGGTCAGATCAAAGAAGGGATGAAAGAGAAGCAGAGTTTAATTCTGTATAAAGAACTGTAACATAATTAGAGCTACTTAAAAATGGGATGGAAACCTGAGGAAAGAGGATGCTGACCGTTTGTGCCCGCTCAACAAAGATGCAATAGAGGTGTTAGAACACGGGGTGACAAGTGGAGTAGGTGACAGTACTAGTCTACCCTGTGCTCAAAGATAAATTGTAAGTGAATGCTTCCAGAGAAAAGTAGAGAATAAACAAATGATCATTGGTTTATTTTATATTACCTGCTACCCATAAATCTTATCCTTAGGTTTGCAATTCCAGGATTTTGGTTAATGTTCATTAATAAGTAGCCAAGACAATCTACTTATTTATGAGAAAAGCAAACCTTTATGTAGACTTATGCATTCTGAAATATTAACAATATGTGGCTCACCAATTATTCAAGAATTTTTCAATGCACCACTTTATTTGAGACAGTGTTGATCAGAAAAGACAAAGTTTCTGTTCTCAGAGAGCTGAGTTCTGGCGAGAGAAAACAGTTAACAAACACATCAAGTAATAAAGAAATGGAAAAATTTCAGAATGTGATAAGTGAGGAGAACGGACTGTAAGGAGACAAACATGGAAGCAGAGAAACCAGTTAAGCAGCTACAATATTCCAATTAAGAAATTCTGGAAGAACTCTTATTTCTAGCATTTAGGAATACCAGGTAACAATACAAAAAAACCTCCTAGTTAAAGCAACTAAGAGCATAAAATACCTAGACATGAACAAATAAATAAATAAGAAGGTAAATAAAGTATGTAGAAGTTCTTTTGGAGAAAAGTGTAAAGCTTGAGAGAAATCCTAAATAAGTGGAGAGGATTATGTTTATGAAATGGAAGGCTGAGTATATTAAAGCTCCAATTTTCCCAAAACTGGCTTATAGAGTCAATAAAACTTTTTAAAAAACAAACAAAGGTTTTTTAAGAAAATTGAAAACTAATTAAAATTTATATAGAAGAATAAAAAGACAGTAATAGCCCAAACTCTCTAGACATATTATTATAAAGCTATAGTTATATGATTAAGACAGTGTGGTATTTGGGATAAGAAATAGCCAATGGAAGAAAATAGGCTAAAAACAGACCCACATATATACGGAGACTTGATTTGCTACCCTACCAGTAACTGGGGAAGAGTGGATTGTTTAAGGAATGCATGCTGGAAGCTGGATATCTTTTCAAAAAGAAAAATGAAATTAAATCCTTGCCTGTGCCATTCACAAAACTTGTTTTAAGGGATTTTAAATGTATAAATGTGAAAGGCAAAACTTAAAAAGCTTTAGGAGATAATTTAGGAGGATATCCTTATGATTCAAGCTTTGGAAAGGTTCTCTTAAAACTCAACATTTTCAAACTCATAAGGAAAATACTGATAAATTTGACTCAATTAAAATCATGTTTTTATTATTCAAAGATACCATAAAGATAGTAAAAGAATAAGACCTAAACTGAAATAAAATATTTACAAAATTATATTTGACAAAAGATCATAGTGGTGAAAATATAAACTGTCTTCAAATAAATAATTAAAAACAATCAATAAAAAAATGTCTAAATGACCAAATATACATTTTAGAAAGGAGGGAACATTAATGACCTTACCCATAGTGAAAGGTGCTCAACTACATTAGTAATTTAGAAAATGCAAATTTTAAATCACAAAGAGTTGCCTCGTTATACTCTTCAAATAGGCAAAGCTTTAAAATTAGAGCTAATAATGAATATTGATGAGGTAGTGGAGCAACGGTAATTCTCATCCACCGTTGATGGGGGTGTATATCAGCACAAACATTTAATAGTTTGACATAATTCATTCAAACATGTACAAACTTCAGGAAATAGTTATTATACTCTAGGTATGTATTTTGGAGACACTCTATCACATATTAATAATAGACTTATCACAAAAATGTTTGTAACAGTATTGGTTTTAATCTAAAACAATGAAACATCAAAAAATTTGAAAACCATCCAAATCTTTACACAAATTATAATCAGTATGTAAATTGTTAGATAATAAAACAATTGTTTAGCATAAAGCAGTGAAAATGAATGAACTATTAATTCACACAGCAACACAGACAAATGTCACAAGTACTACTTTGAGAGAAAGAAGCAAATTGGAGAAAAATATACAGCATACAATTCCATTTATGAAAAATTAAAAAAATAATAAAAACTAAATTATTATCTAGCATACATACATAAAAAGGGAAACTTTTTAAAGAACAAAAAAATATGAGTATATGTTATAATACTGTTAACCTCTGGGAAAAATGGGGGGCAATTTGATAGGTGAGAACATTCAGATATTCATTGAGATTGTTTTATTTCTGAAGACGGATGTTAACTAAAAATATTCCTTAAACTTTTATATATTTTATATATTTCTTTTATAAAATATTCCACAGATATTAAAACAAAATAAAAATAGATGACTGTAGTTCAGTTAGGATTTTGCCAATGAGGATGAAGAGACCGATTTGAGAAATGTTTTATTATTGCTGATAAGATTTTTTGATGGGTTGCATGTCAAAATGAAGTAAAAAATGGTATCAAGAATGAATCCCAGGTTTGGGGCTTGAAAAAAACAGGCACACATTGCCCGAATGAGAAAACATTTCTGACCTGGACATGCCATTTTGAGATGTGTGACAGACATACCCAATAAAATACTAAGTTATAGATAGGAGTTTTGAGGTACGTAGATATATTAAGCCTGCTGGTACACATTTAAGAGTCAAGGGCAGATAGATGGCATTTATATTAAACCATGGAACTGGATGTGATCACTTTAAGGAATCTGGGGATTTTAAAGGGAAGAGAGTGCATGGTTAAGACGTGGTTTTCCAACTATTAAAGGTTAAAAATATGAGATATTTTTATTTTAATATTTATTAGAACATTTGAATATCTTATTTTGGTGAATCATAATTTTCTCAATATGGTAAGTCTTGCAATAATTTAAATTAGTTTTTGGAAGAGGCAAAATTTACATACATTTAATAAATAGGCAAATAGGTGTTCTATTTTTGCTTCACTTCAGTTCTTTATTCTTTCACTAAATCGCCTTAGGCATAGAAAAATGCACCTTAAAATTTTATTTTATTGACCTCCTCACTGTTTTTATGTAAAATCTATTAAAATAAGTCTTAGATTCTAGATAAGTATTAAAGATGTTATCCAGAGCTACACTTATAAATCCTCTTACAAATAATCATTTTTCAAAAATGTGATGTCATTCTTTCTGGCTGTTGTTTTAGAAGCACAATTAAGCTTTACTTGTAAGAATTACAGAGAAACAGATCACAGCAACCATTATAATAAACAAAATGTTAAATGTGTATTCGATGAGTATTTAATTCATGATGGTTCTTTTAACTACAATTCTGAAAACATTTTAAGCACATGAGTACAAGCAAATTTGTGTTTCTTTTGATTTTTAATGGCCTGGGTTTACTCTGCAGCCTAAAGTACAGCTATAACATTGACAGATCACTGTTGTAAAGGGGAGGGCTTTCCCTTAAGTGAGGATCATTACTGCTTCTCCATTTTTCAGTAAACCGAACCTATTTTTGTTTTGCCACAACGACCCTTCATTTTCTCAAAGTTCATTAAATTTAGCAACTAGTTACTGCTTCCTAAATTATTCAAATATATCATTGTCATCCTCTTTATGCCAAAGGACTCCCTCATTAACTTCTTATTGTAGGACAATTCTTATTACTTTCACACACATTATGGACTAAAATTTCAGGTCTGCTTCTTTTCCCTTTTCAGACTGAGGTTATATTTTTACACAGAAATAAAGTGTAGAATGATGGAATTTATCATCTTAAATGTCCTCAGTAACATTTGTCTGTATATTAAAAGGCAAATTGATGGTGCCAATACCTGGAAATTAATAAAGAACATACCATTAGAAATGGTGGATTGATCTCATACATTTAATTTCTCTACTTCCAATAACCTCACCAAAATAACTGCAAAGGAATAAAAAGATTTCAAACATTCAAAGAGAACAGGAAACAGAGGAATATCAGCAGTTGAGATTCAGGAGGAACAAATTCAGGAGGAATAAAAGGGTAATGAAAGAGTAGCAACTGAATTAGCTTCATGGGGGAAGCTTCCATCTAAATGTCCAGACAGAAGGAGAACAGTAAGCAGTTGGTCAATGTCGCCATGGTATCCTGGAAGATCAGTGTTAGGAGACACCTGGTATTGTTTGAAGTTATTTAAAATCGAGGCCTGGTTGAAAGAATGCATGTAAATCTGATGTTTTCTAGTCCTGCTTCCCCACCTTTAAAAACAAGGTGTCTGCCAACAAGGAAAACAAACCAAGTGTCTATTTTCAAGAGAAATTAAGTCACAGTGGCTCTTAACATAGGGACACTGAGAAGAGTGAAGACATGAGGTGAAGACAAGGGCCAAATATAGTATGTGGTGCGAGTCTGAAAGCCTTTGATTACAGACCTTCAGCCACAGGCACATACCTCCCCGGAAGGAGATTGAGGAGTCTTCTTTTCAGAAACTGCATGGCTGAGAATGGAAAGTAGTCATCTGAATATTGATGTCTTCCAATGAAAAAAGCAACTTATTGTAAATGATGCAAATCAAATTCTATTCATATACTAAGAACTTCAATATTATTTGGTCGGTGTTAATCTTGAAATTTGAATGCATAACTAAGGATCATGTGGCATTTGGTTAGCTTCTATATGAAAAAAGAGATCTAAGAAAGCACATTGGAAAAAGGATCACAAGAGATAAGCAAATATCTCAGAGTTATAAAAGATGTATCTGTGAAACAAAAGTAGAATGCTATGAAGCTAGGGCAGCCAAAGAGCAAATATTACCAAAATTAAATTTCCAACAGAAAATCTGGAAAACAAAGTTGCAGAAATCTTCCAGAATAAAGAATGATAAGGAAAGAGAAAAAGAGTCCAGCCTGTGTGGCTCAGTCATTGAGCATCGGCCCATGGACCTGGAGGTCATGGTTGGATTCCCAGTCAGGGCACATGCCCTGGTATTGGGCTCAGTCCCCAGCAGAAGGTGATGTTTCTCTCTCATCAATGTTTCTATCTCTCCTTCCTTCCTCTCCCTGAAATCAATAATTTTTTTTGGAAAAATGTTGAAATAAAAATAAGACAATTAGAGTCAATTTCGAAGGTCCAACATCTGAATCACAAGCATTCCAGAAAAAACAAAAAAAAAATTAAAAATTATTTTTAACACAACAAGAAAATAACTAAGGGCATGATTGCAAAGGTTCATTGAATACCTAAGACAATTTAAAAAAAAAAAAAAGAAATTCACAACAATGTGCATTGTCTTAAAATTTCAGAACTCCAGGGATAAAGACAACAAAGGGGTGTGAAGGCAGGGAGAATAAAAGGGAACAGAAAAAGTAACAGCTACTGAATTCTAAGAAGAAAACACTGGCTATCAAGAGACACTAAAATCTGAGGGATAATTATTGTCAATAGGGAATTCTACAACTAATCAAATTATTAGTTGAGTGTGTGTCGGGAAAAAGGAAGAGTGCTACAGTAAAAAAGATAAAGGGGTGGGGGGAAGCTGATAAATTATATAATATTTAATTTTTACAAATTATTTTAAAAGGCTTTGATAGGTTTAATCAACCGGGAAAGTAAGGAATAGTTACATAGGAAGCCCATATATATTGATAAAAAAATTAACTCCAATAATAATAAAAAGTTGTACAAAAAATTATAGTGGATAATTTAGATCATGAATGACTATTTACATAATGATAATAATATAAAAACTAACAACTAATTAAAGTTTGTGATATTAGTCATTTAGGAGGTTGTATAAAAGGGACTTGTGTGTGAATGGGTATGTGTATGGGGGTTGTAAGGATCCAGGTCTCACCATAACTCGAAGGCAAAAACTAACATGAACACTGATTAATTCATAGCTACATAAAATTGTATGAGAACTATGTCTGCCGCTGTATATTCGGGAGTATTATGTCTTGGGGGTGCCAACCTTGGGGAAGAAAGGCCTGGTGAAGGAACCACAGCTATTCTTCACTAGACTTGTTGCTCTATTTAGTGGTTTTAAGCTAAGTTGGTATACTGTTGGATCAAAATTTTACAAATAAAATAAAGAATGAAGAGAGTCATCAGTAAACTAACAGTCAATGTTTCCTTATTACGGGCTTTTTGATTATATGAACATGAACCTGACTAAATGTTCCAACTTGTGAAACAAGGCTAACTATCTGCTGCAGAGCGCTTCGTGTGGTGAATCTGAAGACAAAATAACTACTGTTAGAAGCACTTCAGCTGCCCTGGGGGAAATAACACCACAAACACAAAACAATGTTATAACTGCCCATTCAAAATTTTCATTTTATTAGGGGCTAAGCATGTATATATATTTTCCCTATCATCCACCCCCTCCCCTTTGGCAACCATCACCTCATTCTTTATATTTATGGGTCTGCTTCTGTTTCATTTATTCAGTTGTTTTCTTTTTTGTAGATTTCACATGTAAGTAAAATCATATGGTATTTGTCTCTCTCTGTCTGACTTATTTCACTTAGCATAATGCCCTTTAGATCCATCTATGTTGTTGAAAAATAACAAGATTTCATTCTTTTTTGTATATATAAACAGTATAATTCATTGTCAATAATTTATTTTATACTTATGAAGCCAGTGCTAAGCATATGTTAGTGTCAGCACTTCAATTTTCAAATGAAAGAAACAGGTCATTTTGCCAATTCTATCCCATATAGTGAAATTATAAATAATATCATCCTTCAAATGGACCTAACTAAAAAACAAATTTTAAGTGAAAACTCAAAAAGTATGTGGATATTTGTCTGCTTGGATGAAGAAAGACTGTAATTTATATTCATCGGGTAGGATAAATTAATTTAGCAGAGAATCGAAACCCTCAAGTTATTTCCAGATTACCAATAAGATTACGTATTTCGTGAACTTGCCACCCTTGACATGTTGTAGATAGCTTAATAATCTCTATTAATTTTTCCTTCTTTAGATCCGATCCCAAAAGAAAATAGTCTCTCTATATTTCCTGAAATTTCAACATCATTTAAAAAATACCATTTGGTGTAGAAAATGCAAATTTTCTTTGTTTGGTACCCATGCCTAATGAAAGTTACCAACAATCTGAGCTATTTCTGAATCCCAAGGAAGTGCAGAATGCCCTGCATCACAGTTCGCTTCAGACCACTGGCCCAGTCACTTCATCATTTATAGTCCACCACAGGCTGGTGACAGTGTGAACAGCATAGCTGGCGTAAGTGTCCTTTTCTGGCAGGTTTTAAGAGGTAGAAGAACAAAGGCTGCTCTAACCACAGGCTATTTGGGGCTACAAGTGTTTGTTAATTTCCAATACAAAACATGTAGGAGGAGAAAAGAAATGTCATTCTCTTGATTAACTTAATGTACATATTAAACTTTATTATCCTGCAAGGCTCTTTCATTGAGCTAGTGTCAAATCAGTCAGTGGACTTCACTTGAAATGAAATTCAAGGAATCAGCTGATATTAATGTTCAACTGATGATGCAATCAACTGAGTAAGACTGGTAGTTTGAAAAATCTAAAGGTTTAAAATGTGTTTTGATTTCTATTATACTCACACACATTCATATTACAAGAATATTCCAGTCTTTATACTATTTGATCCATTAATTCTCCTTTCAAAATATAATGAAATGAATGAATTACTAAGAGTTAAAAAATAAAAATTATACATGATTCGAGTTTTCATATTTGTCAAACTTGTTTCTGCAGGAAAGAAAACTCATATATTTGTTTTTCAGAAAAGTGGGATTTCTTTCTGAAACACAGAATTCCCATCATTTTTCTCTTGATGCTAAACACGAAATGGTGAAAAGTTAATACTTGGGGATTCCATGCTTTCTCAACTTTACTTTGCATCAAATCCTGATCAATGACTCCATTACTGGTGTATCCAAGGAGAACATGCAACCTCGATTGTTTTCCACTGTTTACAGTTTTCACCATCATTAGTTTCAAACTTGACTCCTGACACAACCAACTTTCTGTAGTGTTTTTGATTTATGTGATATAAGAGCTTTCTGACAGTAGCTGAATCTTCTCTATAAGGCAAGTTTATATATATATATCGGGTGTCCTAAAAAAATGTACACACATACTTTGAAAACTATAAAGGCAGTGTTTATTAAAATATATTTCATTTTAAAAACTGAGCTATCAGCTATTAAAGTGTGTATATATCTTTTGGGATACCTTATACATATATAAAAGCACTGTCTAAAAACTAAAATCTAATTATTTATTGGTTATATTTTATACAGTTTACAATATTTGATATAATTCCAAGAGTAAATTTTTAGTTGCAAAATTTTTAGTAGTGAAAATCCTTTTCTTATAAAAAAATGTGGTTATGTCAGCGACTACTTTGTTTTTAAATGACCTTGTTTTTGACTTCCAATGTTCAAAAGAACAAAGAAGCTCCTTCTGAAATGTTTTTTAGGAAATATCTGTGAAATACTAGGTGAGAGCAATTATGGTCCTGTCCCTTTTACAAAGAAGGCTAATTTTAATTTCCTCCAAGAACCTTCTAATTAAATGAAAATCTGACTCCTAACTAGATGTCAATAAACTAGACGTCTTTGGGAAATTCATGTTAACAACTCTTTCTTTCATTTATGCCTTTGCCTTCCTTCCAGAAAATGACTGATTTTTAAATGCTATGTTTTGGATTTTAACAAACCAAAGAAAACAGATACCATTGCCTTTTATGTAAACTGCAGAGCTAATGGCCCATGAGCAGCAGCTGCCAGGCAGGCTACATTCTTAAGGCTGGGGACCGTGTGAATACTGTTTGGTGCAGTATAAATTCTACGTGAAAAATCAGCCACTGCAAATATTCACTGAGATAAGTTTTCCAAGCTAAAAGGAACTCTAATAGCCATCTGGACAAATGGTTTGCAATGTTTTAACCAGTAAAGATTCTTTCATTATTTTAATTACAAAGTCTAAATTTTGAAGGATTTAAAATCAGTGGACAAGCTGCATACTATAATTTTGTAACGCTGAAAATCACAGGGAATTTCAGTTTAGTTTGCCTGTTCCCATTGTGCTTTTCCATGTCAGTTTTTCTAGCTCTGCTTCTCATGCAGTGCAACGATTTTTTTTTGATTTTTTATTTTTTAAATATATCTTTATTGACTTCATGCAGTGCAACGATTTTAATAGCTGGATATTGATGATGCTCAACGCATTTCTCTAGCCCAACCTCACTCTTGTTTATTTGTTTTTGTGTTTGTGTGGGGGTTTTTTGGTTTTAAATGAGCTTTTTATTTTGAAATAATTTTAGATTTACAGAAAAGTTGCAAAGATTATACAGAGTGTTCCCATATTTCAATTTTCCTGAATTTCAATTTCAACCTCACTCTTGACAATCAGACCTTTATTTCCTATTTCCTATTGACTACTCTGAACCGCAGGACCTTTAGCCTTTACTTGACCTGTACATTTACTAATAAAACCACCCTCCCTCTTTTCAATGCTCCTTCAGGGAAGGACCAAGTCTCCTCTCAGTGAAGGTGCCCAGATTCCCATCCTCCCACCGCGCCCAGGTAGCAATAACGTGCTGTGCCTATGTGACAAGTGGCAGCATTTGTCTTCTTTTCTGATTGATCCTTCACGTGCACCTCTCCACTAACCTGAAAGGATCTAAGGGTAGGAAGAGCGCCCGGTTCCTCTTTGTAACCCCAGTGCCTAGATAGTGCTGGCCTCAGTGTACCTACAAAATAAAGTTTTATCGGTGGCATATAATTTGATTTGTTCAAAATACTAAAAGTATCTGTTAGCCAGTTTTTTCTCATATTTAGAGTAACCATAAACTTTACTTAGCTGCATTTGTGCATTTCTTACATCAAAATATCTTAATTAAAATATATAGTGAAAAACGATGGCTTCAGAAAATTTTGTCTTTCACTAATGAATTAACCAGTGAACTTTGTTTGAGAGAAAAATGTGGTCCTTTTATAAAAAATTATGGCAGACAAAGACACTATAAAAGTAACTGTGTTAATACAATGTTGAAGTTATGTGCCGAGCTTATAGCAAATTGCTTATGTCAAGCCATTATGGACTGCTAATTTTCAACATACTCCTCTCATTTATTTTTTTAAATATCCCAACAATTGTGTATAAGGAGAGAAAATTACTGTGTTTCAGTGTATTCAACCAAGATATATCTGTAAGACAATCTACTAGATGCTGCAGAAAATAACAAGAGTAAGACACAACTTCTTACATCGAGTAAATTTAATGAACCTAGATGCTTGCAACAAGATGTTAATATCCTCTGGTTGCTTAAGTAACATACTGGTAGAAATGGAGAGGAAAAGTTGTGTAATGGCTGAGTTTGGGGTTCAGTCAGTTGGGTTTGAGTCCTTACTTTGCCAATTGCAGTTACGTGACCTTGGGCAAGTTAATTAACCTCTCTAAATCCTTAGTTTCCCATTAAAAATATAACTAATAATAGAATCTATTTTACAAAGTCATTACAATGATTAAATAGAATAATGTATAGGAAATATTTTGTATCTCACTTAGCTAAATAGTAACAATTAATGAAATTAACCGTTATTATTGCTTTAATTGTGGAGTCACTGTTATTGGAATTATGGTCATTGGAACTTCAGAATAGAGGGGATGTTAGTGACAATTTAAAAACAAATCCCTTATTTTACAGTTGAGGAAACTGTAAACTGTGAATCTTGCGCAAGTTTGTTTTTGTGGAGATGGTTAACCTGGGACAGCTTCCAGGTGTCTGGAATTGTGGCTTAGTGCTCTTTACACTCTTCACTAAAATGACAAACTTCATTTTCTGCAAAATTGATCTGCTTATAAACAGTACCGATTTTTACTTCCAGAATTATTTTCTTTGGATTGTTTATTTCAGTGAAATATCAGAAAAGTTATAATCATGATATGTGGGCAGATGTCTGAAAACTGATTTAAATTCTTCATTCCACAACATGTTCTTCATCTTCACCCTTCTTAGAACACCCACCTTCCAGAACACACTCTCTCTTGCAAGACAAATAGAGCAAATCCAGTCTGGGGTAGTTTGCTTGCCGAGACATGTCCACACAAATCCTCACTTAAGGATGCTGCTCTAATGCCTGCTCCTCAAGAGCAATCCCAACCTGCAGTTTACTACTGTAGACACATCAGCTGTCAGACTGGGCCACCTGTTCTGCTTCTAGAAACCACTCTAAACATTTTGAATTTCTTACTTACTTTCAATTGGTTCATAAAATGCAAGCTTAGAGGTCAATGAAATTTTATCCTATCTACATTAGCTACTTTAATTGACCAACATTGTTTTAATATTATTTCTGGTCAATTAAGTTTGTAAAGTGCTCATATTTATTTTAGTCTGGGCAGTAATATGAAATGTATGCACTGAATTTAAGTGAGCAGAGTTATAGCTATCTGATATGCCTCTAATTATGTACAGTTCAATTTTTCTATTCAGATTACTGTATCCTTAGCCAAGCAATGAATAATTCAGATCTCGAGAGAAAAATGGCTTAAAGAATATCTGGGATATATTACATATATTCTGGTTTAAATCTAATTGCATATATATGTTTGCATCTAGCTTTTTACTCAAACTTTTGTAATAATGATTTGACATGTAATTATAATTTTAATGCTGGCATAATATTATATAATATGAACTGTCATAATTAACCTTTCCTGTTTTATGACATTTAGGTTGCTTCCAATATTTTGCTATTTTATGAATAATGTTTTAATAAGCATGTTTAAATAAATGACTTTTTATATTTTAATATCTTTAAAATAGCTTCATAGAAATGTAATTATAGGACAAAGACTACAAACATTCAGAGCACATTATTAGTTTTGTTTAATAAAATAAGTGCCCCTCACATATCCGCTAATCAAAAAAATAAAAGAATCTCATTGTGTTTTTAATTTGCATGTATTTAATTATTAATAAAGTTATTCTTTATTTCATTAGCTACTATATTTCTAAATTAATGAATAATTTATAACTTATTTATGAACTGTGTCTATTGAGACATTTTTATTTCTCTTAAATTGATTTTTAAGTTTTAATTATTGTTTAAATGTGCTTTACAAATTTTTTTTATTTACTCATCTTTCTCCAAGTTATGTTACCAAAAGTTGTTTAATAAGATGAATTTTAGAATTGATTTTTAAATTTCCTAAAGGTATCTGATTGGGATTTTGATTAAAATTAAATTAAATATATAAAAAAATCTGGAAGTAAATAATTTTTTTCCAAACTTTCCATTCAGGAATTTGTTTATTCATTCCATTATGGCACACAAAATATTACAGTTCTCATTCATTTCTTTTTAAGATGAATCTTAGCTATAATATTTCATATTTGCTCCTGTAAATAGAATCATTTTACCACTATAATATCTAATTGGTTATTATTTGCCCACAGGAACTCTTTGGCATTTAATTTGCTTGTATCCAATTTATTTTACTCAAAATTTTTACTTCTTTTTTTTCCTCCCAGTTAATCTTCTTAGGTTCTTCATAAATGGGTATTTTGTTCCTAAATCCCTGGGTGAAATCTGCCGACTCATCTACCCTTACAATGGTGTGAAGAATAGCATGGGAGTAAATTCACATGGCATATAATTCACTTTAATAGAAAATATGTCTACAATTATATTTTTACCAAAGCATAGCTTTCCTCATTAATAACAACCCACTGAAATGTGAATTGCATATCTAACGTAGCTTAAACTGCTTTCTTTAATCTAATACTTAAATTCAATGTATTCACATGTCAATCAGTGTGATAGAAACAGTATGAAAATTACTTTATATGTCACCAGTGATTTCTCAATGATCATAGTAGTTAATTACTTCATTCACAATAATCATTTGTTTAATTCCAATGAGTACCCTTTAGGCTCTATCTTATTTTCACAACTTGACAATGTAGTTTTCTTCAGCTTCTTCCTTATTGAGTTCTATCTCTTTGGTTACCTGACCCATTTTCCCACATTCTTTCATTATGTCTCTGACTGATCTTCAGGCTACTACGATGGCTCATCTTTTACCCGTCGCTTGAATATGTATTGGTATTTCCATGACAGCTAATTTGTTTGTGATTAACCAGTCCTTGCTTTCTTTTCTTATAGTGTTCCTTTGACAATCCAAACTATTTCACAGCCTCAGCTGTGACCTGTATACAGTTGACCGCCAAGTTTATATATTAGTTATCATCTCTTTCCAGAACTGCATTTCCAGCTATCTTCTTGTCACTTCTACCTAGATGTTTTACTAAAATGTTTGATTAGTCCAAAATAGGATGTTATGTCTTTCTCAAAACCATGTTTGTTGGAATTCTTTATATTGGGTAATGGCATCATGACATCAGTTGACGATAATGATGTTCTATGATAATAACAGTGATTCAATAATAATAATTAGAAGAAAAACATTTATTCAACATTTACTCTACTCCACGCACCACTGAATGTATTAATTCATTTATCCTCATAACAATCCTATGAGGTAAAAGTAATTATAGCTGTTGACAAGTAAGAGCATTTAGGCATAAAGAGTTTTGGCAAATTATTCAAGGTCACACTGATAAAATGAAAAGTGGTGAAAACAGTTTTAGAGTCTCACCACAAAGTCTGTTGTTTTTCTTTAAACTGCAATTCTATGTTTCCAAGCTAAACACAGTCATTCCCTGAGTCATTCCTTCCTCTCATAGTCCTAAATAATTTACCAAGGCCTGTCAATTGGTCTTTCACATCCTTAGTTAATGTCCTTCCCATCACCTCTACTCCCCATTTGTTAAAAGTATTATAGATGTCCTCGTTTTCCCCCATTTACCTCCACCCTGCACCCCCTTCCCTGGCCTCCACATTTGTTGTTTCAAGCAACCACCAACTCTTAGTTAAAGTGTGGCAAAGACTTGCCATCTCCAATATATATTGTTTTCATGCTGCCTTCAATATAGTCAGACATGATTTCACTTTCCCTATGTTGGAAATCTTCCCATGACATTTTCCCCCCTACAGGATAAAATTCAAACTCCTCAGCAAAGTACACAAGATCGTTTATATTCTAAAATTGTTGTATGTTTTCTTACATTTCGCATTTACTCTTTAACCCTACACCATTCATATGCTCTCCATCATGCTAAACTAATGTCCTTACCTAAACATATATGCACACACACACACACACACATATATCCACAGCTTAATATATATATAGGAATTCCTCAGGAGAGGGATTGTGTCTCATTCATCTGTATTTATTTTTACCTTAACAATATACAGTACTCCACACATGGTAGCTATTCAATAAATTTTGGTTGAACACATAAATGAAGGAAGGAAGCAGTGAAGAAAAAAAGAAAAGCTTTTAGGTAATCATATTTTATTGTTCATAATTTTCATGAATTCCTTTAGTATCCTCTCACACTGAGAGGAAAAGTGTAAAAGTGCAGGAATCTGGCAAGATTCTGGAAAGAGTACAGCATACTCAAGTGCCTTGAATATTTAGGGAATAAATGGAAAAACCTTTACTATGTCTATAAGAATTTCCATTCTCAAGTAGATATGAAAATAAAATTTATACACTTATGCTTGTATCAGTTATAGAAAGATTTTCTCATACTCTCTCAGCTTACTAATTACTGGGGCCTTGCTCTGTGTTAGAGAAAGCTGGCCTATAGACCCCATTCTTTTAAGAAGTTAAATGGATTCTAAACTCACCGTCATGGTTGGAATGTATAACATGTTAAATTAAGAGAATGGTGGCTTCTTTTTACAGTAATTTAGAAGTGGTAATAGGTATAAATGACTATGGATGACAACAGAGCTGTCAAGTATCAAAATGATATACAAGACCTGTGGTTCGATAGCACACACATGTCAGAGAATAAGAGCTGCAGAAGCACTCAGTGTACTTGTTAGAATTGTTAGGCCTATATTAAAATAATTTTGAGAATAATTCTCCCTGGTCTTAGCTTTTTATTTGAATTTCTATCCTACTAATCTATTGAATATGCATTTTAATGTGAACCATACTAAATCACCTTTGGGAAATGTATGAGGGCATAGAAAATTCTAAGTAGAAAGAAAAAAGAAACTAAAAGTAAGCCAAATCAATTACTTTCTACATTGTTTTCTTATTGTATTTCTTGGACTAAATGAAATCATCATTCAAAATTCAAGGTTATATAACCCTAAATAATGCAGTAGTGACCCAAATCATTTAGCTGTGCAAACATCTGGCAGGTGAAAGGACAGCATCTAAATCATATATCAGCCAGGATGAGAAAAATAAAATTTTTGGACTAGAACAGTTGCTTGATAAATGTGTCCTACTTTTCTTCAATGTTTACGTTTGATAAATGGTGAGACTTTGCCATGACTTTGCCTTGATATTTATCTTGGAGTCAGTGGCCATTATCTTGTGACAACAATCTATCTTTCTGTTATCTTGCAGCTCATAATTGTTAAGTCTTCTCACTGAAGATTTTCTATCAGTTTTGTAATTTGTGACAGATAGAGGACTACACTTTCAACCAAAGTATTTTAGGTATATGGCTTATACCTAAAATAACAAACCTATAGCAGTTTTGTGGCTGTTCGTTGCATACATATCCTCTAGAGGGAAAATGTTGCAGAAAACAAAGCAAATATCTTTTTTTTAATTCAAAATTCTTTAAACTGCATATAAATTTCTGAGAAAATTAATAGACTTGCAGCTCAAAGAGACACAACAATACTCTGTTAATTAACATACTGATCACATCCCATTGTATTAGATGGAGTAGCCAACTCCTTAGAGAACTGAGGAAGTTGCCAGGAATTTGTAACCATTGGCATTCCTCTCACTAAACATACTTTTTTCTTCCCCAAGTGTTGTTGCTCTTGTGGCTATAGATGTCTCCCCAGAGAACACTAGAAATGACAGAATCACAGGGAAAAGTCCTCTAAGAGAGCATTGTTTGTTTGAATAGTTCATTTTAAAACGCTTAAACTGAACCACTAGACAATGAATTCTACTAATAAAATCTGGGCTAGCCCTCCATGACCATCCAACTTAATTGTTCTATTTTACAGATAAAGAAACTAAGGCTCAGAAGGTTTTCAGAAGTCACCCAAGTGAACTTAGATAGAAAGAAAGGAAAAGCATTCATATGACACTAACAACTTTTCCAGAAATATCTAATCTAGTCTTGTAATAATTATTACTTTTAGAAGTCACATGGAACACTTGCTAAACATAAAGTCTTTTTGATCTCTACTCCAAATCTGTGTTGAAGCCTAGGAATCTATGTTCTTACAGTCTAGGAGATTCTTATGTCTAGAGGGTACTGATGTAGTCAATCTAAGAACATATTTTGACAACTACTGTTCTATATCACAATTCTTCATAAATTAAATAATCTTCCTCATTGTTTTGGCTACACACTAGATTACTTAATTGTATGATTACCTAGCCATTCAGCTTTAGATATCCGTAATATAGACTGAAGTGGGAAGGAGGTGGAGTGGTGTGTGTGTGTTATAATGAAAAATAAAGAGGAAGAAAGGGTAGGACCTTGGTTATAAACAAGCCAAGAGCATCACAGATAATAAATCAGATTTATTCAGGACCCAACCATTTTTATATATTAGAATTACTTTTACATACACAATTTGGGGAATGTGGGTAAATGTGTGTGTTGAGAACCAAAAAAAAAAATATTTCAAAGTGGAGGTCTTCTACCATAGGAAATGAGAAGACTCTGCAAAGAGCTCCTTGTTCTAACGATGCCATCAGCCCTCTCATATTTCCATTGCTGTCATTACCATGTATTTGCATGTCAGTTCCATCGTATTTGAGCATAGCCAATGTGGTATGATCAATCCTCAGCATCACATTCCACATGATACTGTACCCTGCTGTGACTTCCATTCAGCTCTCATCCAGCAGATAGGCCATGCTGCAGAAGTCAGCTCACAGAGAACTTGTTTCCCAAGGTCAAATGCCATCGCAATCACATTAACAGTGAGGTGTTGGGTGAGTTCCCTATCACAGCCAGCCAACGTGGACATGCAACTTCTCCACTAGTGGTTAACCTGAGCTAATGAAAATATAGCATAATTGTTCCACTTTGATGCCAGTATTTCTGGATCTCTCACCCCATATCTCCTATGCACTTTGCAGCAATTGTTCCATTCTAGGTTGTAAATGGATCTAGACATGTGGCAATCCTGATAATGGAACAAAGAGTTTGATGATTCAAACAATCAAGCCATAGCACTATTTCACTTTGAGGTTTTTCCAGTGAGTTTAAAAAACAAACAAAAAATTACTTAATTTTGGTTTAATTATATGGATTTGTCCCCTTGCCAGTCTCAATATACATTCACAGTTTTTGTACCCTACTCTCCATGATGTTGGCTGGGGTACTTTGGTGCATCTGCCTTGTGCACAGTATATTGATGACATCTGCAGGATCCTTCCCCAATTCTCTCTTCAAAGGGAAAACTGATTGCTCCCCACTGTCTATACCCACTGGATCTATAACATTTTCCACCTGCAACCCTGTAGTGCTTCATTGCCTTCACTTGTCTCACACAAGGAGTGGGGCACTTAGGTCATAAAACATCTACTTGATACCTCAAATAGTCGTCAAACTTCCATATGTCTCATGCTCCATAAAGTGACAAATTATGGGTTTATTTGCCATAAGCAATCTTAATGCTAACAACACTCCACAGATAAGGTTCCCTGTTCCTTAAATAGCATTAGTTCATTACCAAGAGATCCAGCTTTCAGCTTTTTCCAAAGAGATTATATTGAATTACCTGTTCCCTGTCCCTCCCTATAGCATCCTTACTTCTGCTCCTTCATGATAATAGTGAATGGTTCATAAGCCAGCTGCTTCATCTCCTTCCTCCCCAGTATTAAAAGAGATAATTTAAGTGAAGTCACTTTGAACACTATCATAAGATTATTATAACCATGGCACATTCATAAGTTAGAATTATTAAATTAATTCAGCTATTCCATGGGAATGGTAAAGATCAACTTGATGTCCAGGATATAGATCACATACGATATAATGATATCTCTGGCTACTGGATAATCCATAGTGCCTATAATTTATGTAACTCAAAAGTGGCATTGGTTCATTTTTCTTTTTAGTATCCTGGAAAGAACTACATATTCTTAAAGAGTGCTTCTAATAAAACAGGGGAGGCTAAGAGCTTTCTGAGTGTGCTGATGATTAAATATAATTAGATCATCAGAATCTGAGAGGAGAGGATTACCATATAAATAACATTAACCATGTAGAGTAGACACCATTAGAATGAAGAGCAAGGACACATAGTGCAGGCCACTTTCACAAAATAAAGAAAGAGAGAGAAAAGAATAATATAGAAAAGCATCGAATGTTCCATGAGACTTGCCATACTTTTAAGGTGATAAGAAACAGGTAACTAAGCAGATAAGATGCAGATGCTTCTTTGGTCAATGAAAATATAAAGTGAAGAGAAATGCAAAGAGTGAAATAATTTATAAAACGAGACCCATGAGAAACTAGAAATGTTAAACATACCTAGATAAGAAATAAATTAATGATTTCTAAGATAATACTATATTGTATGGTTATTAGACTTTACCAATCTCCAATGAGAACAGAGCTTAAGAAATGCCATGGGATCTTTAAAGAACAATAGATGATAAATTCATTCTTAACAGAAAATGTGGTCAACTATCAGAATATATATGAAAATATGTTGTAGAATCTGCTTCAACAACACTATAGTAAAGTAGATTAATACTTAAATTAATAATTAATATTAAAGTACCCTAACAGGTAAATTCTAAAATGAAACAGAAAAAGCTATTATGGCCTCTCCTATTTCTGTAAAGCCATGATAACATCCCATGGGATTACTAGGGAGTTTCAAGTTTAATTCTCATTAGATATATTAGATATAAAGTACACTGTAATGTGTGCTCACACCTTTATGCTTGTGGCTTTTTAGAACACTTTTGCAAAAATGAATCAAAGCAAAGCAAAATAACACATTTACTTTTTTAAATTCTCTGCTTTAATGTTAAATCTTAATAAAAGACCTTTTCTATTCCTTGAGTTTCATGATTCAGGTGCAACAAATGTCCAGCTAGTGACGTCTCTATAGATGCTGAGTGTGCCGCAAGTTACAAATAACATTTAATAGGATTAAAATGATAAGGGGTTTACCCAAACATTTAAGTCATTATTTTAAACATTATGTTAATATGTGAATGATATTAGAAACACTGAACATGTCAACATAATCTTTGTGTGTTTAATGATTCCGTGTTTTCTGTTGTGAAATTACATTTAAATTAGTATATAAATGTTATCACTGAAATATTCTTTGGTACTGGAAATGAATTTAACTTGGTGCTCACATTCTTTGGAATATTCTGGGATTAGATAGTTATTGTATTAAAGAGTTTATCTCACAAGAAGGCTCTTCATAAGTGAGTTTTTATCTGCTCAATTTGACACTAAACAAAGAGTTTTAATTCAGATCAGAACCATTCCCTGTGTTTAGATAACTGAGTGAGAGCAAGATGAAGAGATGAAATTTTGTCAGACTGTTTTCACAAAGGGACATACACTAATAAAGAAATTATGCTATTGTTCTATGCAAACAATAGACACAATGTGCTTTTATGTATGTTTTCTAGTATTAAAGTTACCAAAGTTTAGTATTAAAGTTCAGCTTCTATAGAGATATAGACTATAAAATGAGTACTGAGATACGGTTCAGAATATTCACTTCAATTAGCCTATTCCAACCAGGCTCCATGCTGTAGAATATTTTAGCAACTCCATTTTAGGAACTGTTTTTAGAGATCAATATGACTCACAAAAGAAATTAGTCTCATTGCTTTATCTTCACATTTTGAAGAAAAAAAAAGAAGAAAAAAAGGATAACATTTTTCCATACGAACATATTGCGGGACAGGCTGGAAAATTATTCTACAAACTAAATTTTAAACAAAAGCTAGAAATTAGTAGTCTTCCACAGTAATGGCAGTCAGAAATAGGCCTCAGATGATTTTTTAAAAATATACCTTTATTGATTTCAGAGAGAGGAGGGAAAGGGAGAGAAAGAGAAACATCAGTGATGAGAGAGTCACTGATCGGCTGCCTCCTGCACAACCCAGACTGGGGATCGAGCCCGCAACCTGGGCATGTGCCCTGACCGGGAATCAAACTGTGATCTGGATCATAGGTCCATGCTCAACCTCTGAGCCACATCCGGCCAGGCTCAGATGATTTTTTAAATTCTTTCCAACCCAAAGGTTCTGTTATTTTTATTTGATTTTTTTTTCTGATTCTGGATTCTGTCACGTTCCACTACATCAGAGTTATTTCTCTTTAAATGCCTGTATGCTAGGTCGCTCTTATTCCTCTGCAGCATCTACATGGTCCAGTGTAAAACCATTGCTCCAAAGTAGAATGATATTAGCTCTCTAGTATTTACATGTACAAGTGTGCATGTGTGCAAGTGTGCCTGTGAGCAGGTATGCATGTGTGCATGTGTGCAGGTGTGTATGTATGCAAGTGGTGGGCTTAACGTTATTTTCTGGCTTCCTTTGGATGGGGTCACTTTAGCTGGATATGGAAAAATGAGCCCAGGGAAATCTGGCACAAAGAAACCATTGGGGTATTAGGGAGGTTTGCTGGTGCCTGATCCTATGTACTAAATACATAACATCTTATACCACATTTAGCAGACAACACATTCTCCTTCAGCTTGATAAACACTCAAGGTTTTTTTATTTTTAGGTCATAACCCCTACTGTCCTCTACACACATTTGATTTTATATGAAAGTTCTTCAATTATCAATGATTTTCATATTATTTTTATCAAAAAATACCACATGTAGCAACAGGTATTTTAAAGCTCATACTGTGTGTTCTCTTAACAGAGCTAACATCTACTCCAACATTTTTTCCTGTAAATACAACTTCCCCTCCTGTTACTATAAGTGAAATACAAGATCGTTCAATGTATCAGTCACAATATGAATAATTTTTGAACAATTTTTGTAGTTGTCTAATTATTTTACCTTTTTATTTTGCCTATGTTCAAAATTCAGTTTGAAAGTGCACAACATTCTACCGAGTAAGCGTGATCAATACAGCTAATATCAGGGTCATGAATCAAGCAAAGTATTCAAGATGTAAAATAACAAGAGGTAAAACTTTGCCAGGTTTTTCATTTGTCTCCTCCAAGTAACAACATTGCTGATGCTAAACACACATTACCTAAGAGTGCTACTGCTAGGTCTCCCTGCATTAAACATTTATGAATGCGTTACTTAGTACTGCAAATATTCATTTATATGTTTCTTACATGGAATTATTATGCATTTACCTTTTAATTCATTTTAAAAAGTTCCACTGCATTAGTTCTTCAAAGAGATTTCTAAAGTGTTCAATTACTTCTTCTAACTGTGGCTTTTTCTGTTTCTTGGGAAAAAGCCAGGTTCCCAGTCTTTGCACTTTCACTCTTACTCTCTTCATCCACTTGTTCCAGGGGCTGTGAAAGAGGTTTTCTTTCATGACTGCCTCCACAGTGAGGGCTCCTTTCTAGCTTGAAAAAATTCAAGCCTAAAAAAAAAAATTTAAACTGGCATCTTTATAATGCTGTCGCTTTGCTCAGTGAGGAATCAAGCCCTCTGAACAATGAATGCTTGTCTAAAGCGACTATTCACAGAAAGTACTGCCTTCTGGGGAGCGAGGAAAGTTTTTACCTACTGACAAATGGGAGTAGCAGGACCGAACAGAACTGAGCCGGTGCAAAGTGCCTCACGTTTCCAGCGCTGAAACGAGATCGGTTACGGCCCCTCTGCCATTGACCCGCTATGAAAAGAATGCTGAGGAATGTCAAACAAGATCAAGCCGCAGCCCACATGAGATCATGTGAATTCTTTTAAAATGTCTTTAATTTGCAGATTTTAAAAAGGTTTGGAGAGGTTGGAGGCTTCTCAAGTGCGAATTAACACCTGATGACAGAGGTCTAGTCAGAGTCTGAGAGACCCAAAAAAATAAATCTTGAGAAAATTGTCTAGTCTATATAAATAGGTTTAACAGTTCCTTCAGATTTTAGTTTTATGTTATGTCATTTAGGTGTGAAGACTTTCAAAGGCCTCTGAAAGGAAGGCGAACATCATGAATCCTGTCTGTGTCAAGCACTCCCAGTATTTTATTAGCTGCTCTCATTCTACAAAGCACCTAAACCAATTAGGAAAATTTAAAAATGTTTTATTTTTCTCATTTGAAAATTGAGCCATCGCAGCTCCTGGTTTGTGTTTAGAGGAGAAAGCATTTCAATTTCTCCGTCCTATTCTTGGCGCCGTTGGTGAGAGAGAGGAAGCAGGGCGAGGAGAAGCTGACAGGTTTGGGGTGCTTTCACTTGGTGGGCTACCTTGTTTGCGCCCCCCCCTTTCTCCCCTTCCCGCCTCAGTGCTGCGCAGGTGGGGTTGCAGGGAGCTACCCAGACCTTACGTGGGCTTACAAAGGAAGGGGCATCAAAGAAATGCAGGGGAGAAAGGGGGCAGCAGACATGCTTGACACGTGCAGGACTGGAGGGGAGATTTATAGAGGAGACACAAGAAGCTTTAGAATGAATGGGGCCCTTGGGTTCCTCCCCATGCTGACTTGACAGGACCCTACCGTTAATAAGCGGTAAAGTCGGGATGAAGAAATGTCAGGCTTTTTTCTATTCAGAGCATCAACATATCAGGTTCCTTGGACATGTCTTGCACAGACTCCCAGGGCATGTTCCTATAACATGAGCCTATTCCTTGAGAAGGAGAATAGGACCTGCCGACCTGAAGCACATGCATAGGAGAAGGTGAAACTTTACTTTAGATGTTTCCCATTGTTTCTCTTACGTTTAGTTATTTGTATTTATAGTAGTGTGTTTTATCTCCGTCTCTCTCCTAAACCTTTCTTCTTTTGAAGTCCAATGGCATGCACTCTAATGACAACTTTCTTACAGCCCGGCCAGGCGTGGCTCAGATTGAGCGTTGACCTAGGATCCAGGCGATCGGGGTTCGATTCCCGGTCAGGGCACATGCCCAGGTTGTGGGCTGCAGCTGATCAATGACTCATCATTGATGTTTCTAACTCTCTCTCTCCCTCTCCTTTCCTCTCTCTGAAATCAATAAAGATATTTAAAAAAAAATTTAAAAACTTTCTTATAGTGGCATGTGAGAGAGGGTAGGTTTTGTAATGAGTCCTCCTTGGATGCTTGAGTGGGTTTTTCCATTCATCTTCCCAAATAAGGGCAAGACCCTTAGGCCATAAAGACCTTGACAGCTATGATCAGTCAGTGAAGCAGACCCTGAAACAGTAGAAGAGTTAGTCTTCTAGCTATCACACTCTCTACAGCATTATATTGTGACACCTTATGATATCCTGTGCTTTATGTAGCACCATTAAATATATCTAAAAATTAGAAATAAACCTGCTTAGTCTGATTTATTAATTCTATAACTCATATCATATTATGTTCACAAATTATACAGCTTCACAATTTCCCTAGAACCATAATTTAATATAAGAGATAAATAAATATGTATAATTAATGCTTCTGGTGTATCCAATCAAATATTAAATAGCTATCCAAGGGAACCGTGCAAAATTGATAGTAAATTTGTAGCATGTGATATTTTGGCCAGTGCTGAAGTGATTATTTACATAAATGTGTCTGCTAAATTTATTTTCTTCAATTTAAATGGTTCAGAATTTCTTTCTCTCTTTTTAAAAATAGAGAATAGAAAAATATCTTTTTCCATTTAATATAGTATAGTTCTAGTAGTATTTTGGATATCATAGTTTTGAAGTTTCTAGACTACAACAGTAATTGAAATTAATAAGTGGTTTGATAAAAATGCATTGCTTTAATACTTCTTAGATATGTAAAAGCTCTAAAATCTAAGATAATCCTGAATATAAAAAAGTAAATTAGTTTTATGGAAATATAAACTTCTTGAGTCATTTTGATATCTTTTAGATACATGTAGAAATAATTATTCTTCTGTGGAACAAGAAAAGGTCTTGCTAATTAATCTAATTTAACTTGGTTTTGAAAGAATTTAAAATTGCTTCACTCTTGGTAAATTTTCAGTGATGGCTGGGCTTTAAGGTATGCTTGGTGGGTGGTGATCTTTTACACAAGATCATTTTCAAGACTTCATTTTTATAGTTTAAATTTTTGATCTTATTAAATATTAACTTGTTCTCTAATTTTCCCCCTCTAACCCTCTGTCCACACTAACTTAATAGAGAAAAGTTGACAAGTATTTTTCTTTTCAGAGATTCTTTCTTGATGTTTCAAGAAGTATCTTAAGCATTAAAAATGCAAAAACCTCTCATTTAAAATATAGTGTTAGAAATAGGAAGCAATCCCTCCTCAACATCTTTCACACACTTGGCATCTGAGTGACCACAGGAAAGTCAAGTTGGTTCCCTTGGAAAATCTCTGCCGGTCTCTTTCCAGCCCCCATTTCTTATCTGCGGCAGCCTGGCTGTGTTAGGGAGCACATGAGACTTGACTCAAACAATTGGATGTCGAGAAAATGAATTGTATTTAATAGCAGTAATTGCCAAAAATTTTGGAAAATAATGATAGGTTTTCCAAAAAGCTCAGGAGTGAAAGTGAAGGAACAACCAGCAGAAAACACTGTAGAGAGTCTATCGTTGGGAGAAAGAGGAACAGAAAGGTCGCACATCCCAAAGGGCTCTGGGAAACCAGCAGCATTTTCCCAGAGACATTCAGTGGGTCTGTTTGCTTTTCTCCAGGAGAATTCTAATCAAAGAAAAAATTGTGTATTTAATATATAATGCTGACTTGCAAAATTTTAATTAACTAAGCTTACTTTATTTTATTGTTTATAAAAGATAATTTCAAGTAAGTCAGGTAACAGTTTCTGGATTATCAAGAATTAATTTTTTTAAAAAATCTTTTAATACTACTTCATCAGATAGAAATGTAGAAGAGACATGGCAGCTATGTATCCCTTTATTATCTGTAAGTGAATTAAAAGACACATAATATTTCTAATCAGTTCATTACTAGGGACTAACATAAAATAATCATCTTTACAATTAAAATGCAATTACTAGGTAGCCCTCAGAATAAATTTCAATGCTACTCAAAGTGTGGTATGGTTTGCAGACTATTTGTTCCTGAACATCATCAAGATAAATTGAGACAGAGGAAGCAGGCACGTAAATACTTTTATAGCAATTTAACATGACAAGGATATTCAAGTGTGTGCTTTTCTGTTTTAAAAAATTACCAGTTGGTGATGGATTGGAAGGTAAAACTCTTCTTCTTAAGGCAGCTTGAAAAGCACTGGGTTAGGTAATGAAGAGCGCAGTTGCTCATGACTGGAACACTAAACCACAAGTGTGAATGTGGGTTGCATTTTTAAATGAGAGAAATGGTGGTAAACAGAGCATTGTTTCTGTTAGAAATAAAAAAGTGGTGTTTTGATAATTTAAAAATATTAAATTTTATCTCAAATGAGGTTGAGTTAAGCACTGGGACAGCTCCATGGGCATGTGACCTGCGCAGTCACACAGGGCCACGCTGTGGAGGGCCCATCCTTGATTTAATGCTCTGCTCTTGGGGCCTTGAAATTCTTAATAACTTTATCTTTGAACTTCTGTTTTGTAAGTGAAATCTAATGTGACCATGGAGCATGTATATGGAGACACATCCAGTATGCATGGGCACCATTCCTTGCTGTCCCGTTTGCATTTAGCCTTCCTAAAGGCCCACGGGCACAGAGTCCTGGAGGAGGCACAATGCATGGGACTTCAGAGAAAGGGAGTGCAAGGTAAAAGTGTTCAGTCTATGAAGGAGTAAGAGGAGGAGTGGCACTGACCACACCAAGAGGTCATGTTTTCCATTTGGACCAGAACTTGCTTTGAATGTAGACAGAGGCAGTATTATTCTAAGAAACACAAACTCCCAAGGAATCCTGCCCAATTCCTTTTTATTCCTATCACTTCTCTGTATTAGCCAACCATTTACACTAAAAGTGATGATGTAGAAGGAAAGATCAAGATAGGGCAACCCATAGTTCCTTTCCTTTCCAGTTCTGTCTTATTCATGAGTAAGCTAAAAGTAGAGTGCTGGTAGAATATGTACATTTCAAGAAATGAAATAAAAACACAGGATAGGTTTGTGCAGAATTTCCATTGTAATAAGAATGGAATACATATTCATGTATAAGCCATGAAATGTGAATTATAATTTTTTGATGATTTTGCATGTGAATTAAATGTTCTAATATTTGCATTTAAGACTGTCATTACATACTATAAAGATGAAGAGTGAAACTCATGCTAATGATTTAATTTTTTTTACTTAGAACAACATTGAATAGCAGATAATAAATACCATGACATGTCAAGAGAAAGACTGCAAAAGAAAGAAAAATACTTTACATTTAATATCTTTAAAGAAACATTTTTCCTGCTTTTGACAAGGGTCTGCACTCTTTCATTCTGCACTGTGTCCCAAAAATTATGTAAGTGACCCTGGTTAAACAGGATGCGTGATGCTTAGATTAAATGTTGCAATTTGCTATAATCCAGCCTATATGGTCATATAAATCTAGAGATGATAACTTCAACAGTATTAAACAGGTTTCCTTACCACTAGAGTTTCTTAAAACACTTAACAGGTTAACACACGCTATGAAGAATTAGGGAAGGCTTAGAGTATGCTGCATATCTTCCCTTACTTGAGCCCAGAGCTATTTTCTCAGTATTTCTGGAGATTTTCTTTGAACACATTGAGCAATCTGGCTCCTCCACTCATTAGCTCCATCAGTTACTTAGCTTCTTTGAATGTCAGTTTCTCCTGCAAACAGAATGCCTAACTTAATGTTTGTTATAAAGATTAAATATTCTAGCATGTGCCAAGCATCTAGTGAGTACTTAATTTTATTGCTGTACTTAATTTTGGATTATTTCCAAATCCATCCAGTATATATGAAGAGGCTGTTCTATGGGAGCAATAAAATTAGTTTCACACCATGAATCCTTTTCTAGAGATGTTGGGAGATCTTATCGTTCACCATGGAGTAACAAAAAGAAAACATAGAAAATTTTAATGGGTTAGAAATTGTTACTCATAATGGCCTGGCATATATTACATGCTCAATAAACATGGCACAAATGAACTAATAAAATAATCATAAGCCAAAATAAAAAGTATCTCAGGTACAGCTGGATTCATATCTTGGCTGCTTCTACTAGTCAGATTACTTTATTTCTCACTTTCCTTATTTTTAAAATAAAGATTGCATCTGCCTTGTAGAATTATTATGAGAAACAAATGAAATATAGTACTTTCATACAGTGCCTGGCATATAACTGTTCAGTCCACGTTAACTATGCCAATGTGTTGAGAATTTCTCCTCTTTACCAAGGTTTTACTATAACCCAAGTCTCTGCATCTTTCTTTCTTTTCTGTAAATAAAAATAGAGAGATGTTCCAATAATTCATAATCCAAGTAAAATAATAAAAATAGGTGTAACAGGTTAAAGGAAATTAAGTCAAAACTGTTTTTTCATTTGTGTTTCTCACTCCAGAACTTGAAAAACTTGGGCCCAATAGTCTGGTAGATCACCCATTTATTTCCACTGTATCACAAATGGACAAGTATGAACATCACCCCTTCTTCAAATCTATCTCTGTTGTTTCTTGTGGATATTGATTTTGAAACAGAATGGTCTCATATGAGACATAAAAGAAGTAAGAAGGAGTTTTTCACTGACAGTGATAGGACTAAAAAATAAATTTTTTAGTAGACCTAGATACATAAATTGTGCATAAATGTTTCATTATGCAATTTAAATACTGAGTATTATCAGTAAGTAGCATGTGTTTTAGTATATTGATAATTAGCATTCCAGAAACTGAATGTTGCCATCTGTGTAATTCTTAGAAAAAGGCTACAGAATAGCTGAGAAGGCCACCCCCTTGTGAAGAGATTATTTTATGAGACTCTTTATGTGCCCCTCTAATTCCTGTCCATCAGTAATCAGCTTAGACCAACCAAACTCTTATTTTAAGACTACATGTTTATAATTGCCTCCTTGCCTTTTCATAGTTATAATTAGTGTTTTTTTTTAAAGCTACTATGTGTCAGGCACTGTTCTAAGAGCTTTACATGTATTAACTCATGAAGAAAATACTTTTATTATTATGTCCATCTTAGAGGAAAAGAAACTAAAACACAGTAAGATGAAACAATTTGCTGCAGGTGACCCTAGTAGGAGGTAGCAGAATCAGGATTCAGTCACAAGCAATTTGACCTCAGAGTCCCCGCTCTTCATCTCTTGACTTGACTGCCCCTGCACCACACCCACCGGAAAACCAGGCCCTGGAGCAGCTCCAATGGTACTTACTCAGCTCTCCCTTCCTATTTCCCACGCTGAGGAACCTAGGTGATCAGAAGTCTTGGCTAAATGAGTGAAAATGTGCAAAGCAGAATCCTCAGTGCAGGTCTTTTCATTTGAGCTTCAGTTCCACGGGAATCCACACTTCTTCACCTGAGTGTGGCACAACTATCACCGGAACCTAAGTCATTGTCATGATGTGAACTCACTATCCATTCTCTCTTCTAGTCTCCATCTTTCTGAATGGAACTACCTGCCCAAATTGAACTCTCTGCCCAAATTGTAAACCTTGGAGTAGCTTTTCTCTCCTTCCTTTCCCTCGTTCCTCTTTTCAGCCCTTCCTAAATATGCTACACAGCAAAGCTTTCTTCTCAAGCTATCATCACTTCCATTGAAGACTCTGTCTTTTCTTTCTTGAGTAATGGTGGCAGCCATGTAATAGCTTCCAAGTTTCTGGTCATATTTTTGCCAGATTAACTTTCTAAAACTCTGATCCTTCCATGGTAGAAAGAATAATGCCTCCCCACAAAGATGTCTATATGCTAATTCCTGAAACCTGTGAATATGTTACCTCATTGGCAAAAGAGACTCTACAGATCATAATTTAGTTAAGGACCTTAAGATGGAGTGATATCCAAATTTTCTGGTGCACCTCATGTGTTCCTCTGGTTCTCTAAAAATGGAGAAACTTTCCTGTTTGTGGTAAGAAGAAGATATCACCATGAAAAAAATAGTCAGAGAAACACATTGTTGATTTTGAGGAAGGAGGAAAGAAGCCATGAATGGAGGGAAGCAGGCAGCCTCTGGAAGATGGAAAAGGCGGGGAGACAGACTCCCCGGGAGGCTCCAGAGGGGACCACAGCCCTGCTGTCACCTTGGTTTCAGATCATTGAAACCCATGTTGGACTTCTGAATTAGAGAACTATGAGATAATAGACTGTCACTGTTTTAAGCCACTTGATTTGTGGTAGTTTATTACAGTAGCAATGGAAAACTAATATGTCCTCTATAAATCATCTAGCAAGTCCTTAGAGATTTTGGAATTTTCTTCTCCATGCTTGGTTTCTGGCTTGGGTCCCGTTGTGTTTTCTCACATACTACCTATGGTGGTTTTCTATTGCTGTTCTTGTTCTAATTTCATACTGGTGTGCGTGTGGCAGAAAGAGCTCCTTGTCTACCTATACGTGAGAAATATACATTTCCTTTCTGATATCAAAATCACAAAAAATCCACACTCAGTGAAAGAAATTAGTTATCTCAGGGAATAAACAAAATTTGGGGGTTTAAGAGCATGGTGAGCGATTTGGGAAATACAATTCTCAACAAAGATACCTGTTAGTAGTCTCAAGCAAGAGGAAAAAAGATGTGATTGCAATTCAGTAAATGAAAATTGTACTAATATTACTTTACTGTAGAAGAAAAGGTTTGCAACTAAATGTGCATCTAGAAGCAGAGGCAGACGGAGTATGAAGTGAATGATACAGTGGGAGGTGAATGAAGCTTAACACTGCTGGCCTCCTCACTTGCATGTCCCTTCCAAAGTCCAGAGAGAGGCCTGAGAGGGTCATGCATTATAGTAAAATTTGCATAAGTGAGATATTTCCACTGCAATCAGTCAAGACCACTGTTCTTCCCATGTCTCTTCCTTCACATTTCACTTTCTGGTGGGTGGCATTGGAAGGACATGTATTTGTGACTTTCTGTTCTTAAGGAGGTCCCCCAAACTGTGAGAGCTTCAGGCCATGCCAAACGTGGATCCTTCTTCATTTAGAGAAAAGGGAAGACCACATGGAGTTAGGATTTGCCATTAAAGCACAGTAAAAAGAGGCAGGTGTCCTGTTTCTGGGACAAAGTTCCCTAGTCATCAAGGGAAGAGAAGCATTATTAAGGAGATGTTACTTTTAATGTCACTAAAGTCAAAATACATGACTAATTCTCCCTCATTTTGCTAATAACTTGGTGTTGTATGGAGCATGCTCTTGGAGGAAGGACATGCTCATCTGCTGGTAAAGCTCTCCAGGTTGACGCTAAATGGTATTTCTCATTGTAAAATACTCTTCGGGAATTTTAGAACAAATGCACATACATGACAGATGAAGCATTCATATTCATAATCACTTGCCACCATGTCCAGGATTCATGGGGGTTCAGCAGTGGAGGAAACGGACTCTCCTCTCTCATGGAGCTTGTGTATTCACTGTCAGGGAGGGGCATAAAATAAACAGTGAAATAAGTGAATGAGATTGAGGTCCATGGAACTGGGGTAAAAATCTACTTTAGATTGGGTGACAAAGGCAATCTGCTCTGAAGCAATGACATTTGAGTAGATATTTAAAAGAAAAGAAGGAGCCATTCTTGCAGAGAGCTCTGGAGCAGGAGATTAAGGCAAAGGGGAAAGAGCCTTAGAGTCAAGTTACAGGGAGGTATATAGATCAATGTTTTTCAAATTGTGGTTTGTAACCAATTTGTGGGTCTTGAAATCGATTCAGTGAGCTGCAACATTTTTTTTTTTAAGATTCTTGGAAAGAATGCTCCCACCATGACTTTTTACAATCAGAAAAGAATAAAATATAAAAATCAGAGTGCATTGCATATATTAAGAATATAGTTTTTACAAAATGATTGCTTCATATGTGTGTGTGTGCACGAGTGTGTGTAGGCACATATGAATCATGAAATAAAATGTACATTTCTTCCAATGAGTCCCAGTAAATGTTTGATAGACACTATTGGAGAACTTATCATAGGGGTCTGGATACTATTCCACATGTAATAAGATACTGAAGGAAGGTTTCAAGCCTATACAAACATACAAAGAAAAAATGTGAGCTGCCCAAAAGCTGAATCTATGGATCCACTCTCATTTCTTCAGGAGATCAGATTTAAGTATTTGGAAAGCTGTAAACTCAGCCCCGAGGTCATGGTGCATTTTATAGCTAGGTGGCCTCTTGGAGGTTTCAGTAATCCTCCTTTTCCTGGAGGCACCCATCCTGCATTAAACTGTCGTGGGCAAATTACAAAAAAGATTCCCCCTTGGAAAGGATGGATTACAACAGAAGTCGCCTCCTCTGAGGTGCAGTGGCATGGCAGTAACCTCAGCAGGGTGACCAGTTGCACAGTTTGGCTGGTGGATCTCAGGCTGGGTTTCAGCCCCCACTTCTCCCGTAGTCAAGGACCCTTTTCCCTGCAGGAAATACACAACCACATGCAGGATCCCTGGGCATCCCCGGGATCGCCTCTGCTTTGTGCCTCATCAGTCAAATTCCAACAGTATTTGCTATCTTGGATGGTAAATATTTACTTGTTAGTCCTCAGGATTTTTAAGCACTGTCGGGGCCTAATATACTGTCTGGTTTAAAATTATGCTAAAAAAACGAAGAACGTAATTGAAGAATTTACTATCTAGGAATCAACAACAAAGTGATGTCAGAAAGTTATGTCTGTAAGTTGCACATGGAACAACCTAAAATAAAAGACAGCTGGAACAGCATCTCAAAGTCAGGCCAAGTTCTTCCTGGCCCTCTGGAAGCTCCTCTTAGCCCCATTCGCTTCACCTTACCCTTCTCCTTGGTTTCTCCTTTCTTTTCCCTAACACCCACCTTTCTTTCTCCCAGTTTGACTATTGGTGTTTGCTGAGCCCCTGCTCTGACATTTCCACTGGTCACTTTGTTCCAGCATAACTTTCCTTTACTCTCCAATTTTCACCTCTTCGTTTGCCCCCTGACCATGACGGTTGACTGACCAACTTGGCCAATGTCATTCTGCTGAAGGATCCAGCTGCCGTATGTCTAACTCCCCGAGTCCCAACATCTCCCCTCCAACGACCCTGGCCCATCTCACCCCTTTCACATCACCCAAATTAGCTTGACTTCCTATACTGTGCCTTCATTTATCAAATGATATTAGTCACCTGGCATATCAAGCATTTTGAAATATTTATATGACAGGTAGAACCTATGTGACTGTACATATCAGCAGTCAACGTTAAAACAACAGAGTAAGTTTACTTATGCAAAGACTGTCATTTCATTAAAATGATTCATTTATACAGCACTTTCATACCAAAAATAAGAAAAGTATTACTTAAAATTTATATGACTCATTAATATGGTAATTAGAGAATTTTAAAAAGTATTTCTAAATAAAACTTTCAGCATGACGATTTAGCACAGATTGTGGTTCTAAAAATGTGACTGTAGCTGTGCTTAAGTCAGGAAAAGAAACTAAAAATACTACTGAACAAAATTCCAGTGCCTAATCCAAGAGCTTCAGTTATGTAATACGTGTATGCTACTTGAGAGGTTCTGTGTCAATGCAAATATCTAACAATATAAGAAGAAACTATGTCACATATTTGATTCAGTAGCATTAATGGAAAATAAAGTTTATTTGTATGTTTGGTTCAAGCATGATTGAGCTTTTTAAGAGATATAGATTTTTGGAATATCTCCATTCAAAACTGAGTAACTATAAATGCAAATGGGTCTGTTAAATAATGTCTTTCTGTCTGTGCCAAAAAAAAAGTTAAATGACTAAACTCAGAAAATTCATGAGGACTCAGTTAGGTTTAAGGACAATTATTTAGGTCATGCTGCCTTAACTTGGTCTTTGCTCATGGAATCATTCCTTCAATTTAGAGGCAAATTGTAGATAATGAAAAAATCACTGAGAATACTAAGAATAAAGGCTTTCATGTGTACACATATGCATTCATTTTATTTTGAATGGGGACAAGTACAAAAATTATGTAAGTTGGAATGTCTCTGGTACTTTTGTTCTTCCCTCTTCCCCATATCCACCTACCCACAGAGACATATAAACAGAATTACTGTCATAGTTTTTTGTGTTTTTTTTTAAATCAAACATTACTTTTGAATGGTACAAGTTTGAGCTAAAGTGACATTAAAGCAGACAAAATCGAACTGAGCCAAAGATAACAAGATTTATTGTAAAGTGGTTGAAACCTGATCCAGTATAGACTGGTAATTCTTGATCAGATAGCAGAAGGAATACTGGTGTGTTTTTTAAATTATTTTTTAAATGATTCTGATATCCTTACTATCTTTGTCATTTAAAAATGTGTTTGCAGCTTCTCTATCTTATGCTTTTAAAAAAGAAAGAAAAAAAGAAACATCCCTTGGTTATAAGAGTCAACTGTCAGAAAAGGAAACTTGGAAATCATTTTATTTGAGCCCTGCAAGATTATAAAAAGACATGGTGGGAGCATTCTTTCCCACTGTTAAACAAGAATACGCTATTCAAGCAAGATTAATCATTCACAGTAACGCTATTGTTTAATAACTAATAATTATAATCTTATATTTTTAAATAAAAATGTTAAATGCATGAGATTTCTTTAATTATTTAGTTGTACTAAAATCAAGGGGTTCCAAGATTTGGGGATTTTTATAGACCCAAAGCTATTCAAATAAAATAATATTGATATATTCTTTCTAGTAAGACCAATACAATAAACAAAACAACCAACCATACAAAATAAACTGCCATCTATTGTTACTATAATTTATAAAAGGCAATGTTCTTTGACATCAAACAATTATGAGTTATAATCTTACATCCCTATGAATTTTTTTTAAATGTATCTTATAATGCCACAATCATAAAAACTTATTCAAGAACCACAAGGGTCCAGACTGATGTTTGATAACCATAATTATGAGGACTTCTAAAGTGCTGACTGCATATTTTATATGCACAAAGAAGCTTAATAAATTATGCCTAATTACCTATTCTAGGCTCTAATTTCCTTATGTGTAAAATGGGCATAATAATAGGACCTACCTCATTGAGATGTAATGAGAATTTAATGGGTTAACATACCTGACATCATTAAAACCAAGTGTCACACAGGTTAAGTGCTCAATAAATGTTAGCTATTGTTATTGTCAAAGTAGGGTTACATCTAAGATCTGATTCATCTCTAAAATATACATTCTCAAGCCACATTAAAGAACTCAAAATAAAAAATAATCATCAACAGTTACTGAACTCTAGTTTCTGATACATATACCAACGTGTACAGGTGAAGGGTAGTGATGTCTGCAATTTACTCTGCATCAAAACAAACAAACAAACAAACAAACAGATATACAAAAAAGATGAATTGACAGGGGGATAAATACATGGATATCCAAGCACAAAGTAACTGCAATATAACACTAGTTGTAGAATCTAGGTAGTGGGTATATATGATATTCTTTTAAATTTCCATGTGCTTCACATTTTCATAATAAAACAAAAAAAAGAATTAAAGGGTGCAAAATCAATCTTAATTTTTTTAGCAGCTGTTAGTTAAAATAAGAAGTTACCAGGTGCAGATAGGGTTCCCAACCCCTATCTGATAGTTCCATAGTTATATTTAAGGGCAGGATTTCTGCTGCTTGCCTACAGGTCCAAAATTACTAGTTGTGATGGTGCCCCTATAGATATAACCATGTTTGCCTTGACTCTCACTTTAACCATGTATCAAACCCTGGTGCCTGTAGACACAATTTTTTGGCATCTAGTTCTGACTCACTTGACCAGGCTGAACCTAGGGGCATGGGCGGGTCAGCATGAGAGGAGTTGGGAATGACTGAGGGTTGTAGGTTAGTTTCCAGTCTGGAGTCCAGTTCTGGAAAAGTAGCCTTGGTGCAGTTTGATGCTAATGTCCTGGAGAAATAGTGCATTAATTGCAAAACCGTGAAAGACAAGAAAAATGTGCTCACAACATAACTTGCCACAAATACCTGGTATGGTACAGTTTTATTCCTGTTTAAATTTATATTTTATTTTAAATAAATATTTTATGTGTGATAGACTCTGTTTTAAAGATTGTATGTGTGTGTGCTTGTGTGACTATATACATATAGAGACATGTATATGCACATACACATGTATATATTTATATATGGGACTTCTAAAGGCTCTGAAACTGTAAAATGTTTTTATAAGATGTTGCTATTTTTCATAGTTATTTTTTTCTCTTTATAATCTCAGCTGAAATAGTGCTAAGGTTTTGTTTCTTTGTTTGTTTAATTGTCTGAGACGTTCCTGGCAATTAAAACCTAAATAATAACTCAGTGTGAACCCAGAGCAAGTTGTTGTGGAAATTATTATAATGTCATCAGGAAAGAATTATGATTTTATTTTAGAACTAGAGAAAAAAAATACTTGTTGTTTAAAATTCACTTAAAAAATAGAGTCAATCAGTTAAATATTTGGCATTCTGTAGGAAGTTTCTAGGTATTTTAGTGATGTGCCTTCTTCTGGATGTCAATTATTTTATTTTAACTTAAATTTTTAAACTACATATATTCTCCCAGATTTTCTAGAATAAAATCATATGTCTGCAAACAATGAGAGTTTTGTCTCTTCCTTTACAGTATTTATACATTTTTCTTTCTCTTTCTCATTAGGACATGAAATACAGCTGTATAGTCATTTCTTCCCTATGCATGCATAACTAAGTAATGATCAAGTTTAGGCAAAAATAATTCTGCTTCAATCACTTTGATATTTCCCGTTAACCTTTCTTTTTCTGAATTATCCAGATAATTGCCATTCTTTTCTTTACTTCTATATAAACATAATATCAGAGAGAGTGTGGTTCTTCAACAATATTCTATAATATGGTTAAGACTATGACAAGCAGAGACTCATTAGGATTAACAAAAGGTAGAAGTGGTAACTCTAAACATATTTATATGTTAAACATGATTGTATAGTGTTCTGAACAGAGTTTAAAAAAAGCATAGATCAGAGAAATTTGAAGCCAGAGATGCCTTAAGAAATTTGCCTTTATGAGGGAGAAAATTTATGTTCGGAATAGTTAAAGGATGCACCTCTCAAGTCCATCCCAGGGCCAGGTAAGTGGCAGAGTCATTGATTCAGTACTTTTTCCTCCCACCCTGCACTGCCAATACCTCTGCAGGGTTTTCATTATTTTACTATACATAAAGATGCCTTTAGAAGAAAAGCCATATGAAAAATCGTTTATCTTAATTTGTAATTCACATATAGATTACAAATCAGATATTCCACTAAGCACCATAGGGAGAAACTAAGAGTGATGAGAATCCTTCACCTTGGTTTTCATGGCTTGAGAACACTAAGAATTCAATACATCAAATATTTATTTTATGTTCGACACTTTGGTGGCTGCTTCATGGTACACATAAACCCTGCCCTCAAGAAGTTGGCAGACTATTTATTAAATGAGGAAGCTAGTGGTATATAAACAGCATTTACAGAGTTGTGTTTTGCAAGATTGATCAGGGAAATGAAAACTGGAGAGGTATAGGCATATATTAGGAGGAATACTGGCCAAGTATGGGAAAGGAGCAGAAAGACTAAGGGGCTGGGCCATAGACAGTGAGAGAGTGAGCAATGAGTGGCAGGCAAAAAACAAAAAACAAAAACACTTCAATTCAAAACCTGAGAATTCTAGTGGATCAGTTTCCCTTCCTTTCCCACTCTCTAACCACACCTTTTAAGCATTAACAAAAACAAAAAAATGATAAATTTCAAGTACAGAGAAACTGCTGTGACATCAACCCCAACAAACCTGACCTCCTTCCAATGTCTTTGAATGTCACTACCAAGACAAAACCCGGGAATTGATGACTCCCTGGTTTTACATTGCTCCTTGACCTTCGGCTCCTACATTGCATCATTCAAGTTCCAATAATACTATTGAGTACTTGAATAATAGTGAATACTTGCAGTTCCAGGAACATGCCATGGTTTCACACTGCCACGGAATACTGGCTGGTAGGCAATGCTCTCTTTAGACCACATGACTGCACTAGTGAGTTGATGGATAAATAAGTGAATTTATTGTTGTCCTTCTTGGTTGGAATTTTTCAGTCTCAAATAATATGTGTTTTGTTGTTCTAAATGGACCTGAGATAGATGGAACATTTAAACAACTATGTATTGGCACTATGTTAGACACTTAAATAACAAGGCCAAATCATTTTCATCTCTGCCTAACAAAATAGCATACAATATTCAGAACTAATTAGATATTAAAAATATTTTATTTAAGGTCATAGTACATAGTATGCTGTATTAGTTATTAGTGCCTGGCAGGCATGGGATAGAAACCTGATAAATACTTGAAACTAAGAAGAAAAGAAAGAATAGGAAAGAGAGAAACAGTTCGGATTTACGAGTCCAAGGTATGCTTCTCTCACATACTGTTAATCCAAGAAACCCCTGTATAGATCATATTGTATAAGAAAACTCAATATGTAAAGAAAATATGCTATCCATCCCATTAGGCTTACACATACTTATTGATTGCTTGTGGCACGTTTGGACTGTGTTAGGTGATAGGGACATCGCAAAGAACAAGATTGGTCCCCTTGGGGCTTTACTTCTATCAGTGAAGACAGATAATAAGAAGTTTTCAAATGCTGTCAGCAATATAAAGATGACAAAGCAGGATACTGTGATTGAATGAGCTAGACAGGGAGTCTAGCTACTTTCATATGGTGACTGAGACAGCCTCTGTGAGGAGGCAATGCTTGAGTTAAGATGTGGATAAATGAAGAACCCAGGCAGAGAAAATACCACAAGCACAGGTCCTGTGGTGAAAACATCCTTGTCAAGTTCAAGAAATGGAATGAATGAAAATAAGGGAGAAGATACATGGTATAAAATGAGGACAAGTTCATAGGCCCAGTGATATAGGGATTTAGAGGCATATTCATGAATTGATGGGAAGCTAACGGAGAGGAAGTAGTAAGCATGGACATGACTGTTGCTGAAGGAGTGGCCACCACCATAAGCATGCTCTGAGGACTGTGGAGTTCCTCCTGTTTCATGCCTGTGATTCACATAATTGGCACTAGTTGAATCCCACTGCCTTTCCACCAATGACATACATAACTGGGTGGTGCTCAGATCAATTAAGCACACATTTCCTCTCTTGACATCTGTGTTGGCAATGATTTTTTTGGATTTGACACCAAAGCAAAGGCAACAAAATCAAAAGTAAACAAATGAGATTACATCAAACTATAAAGCTTCTTTACAACAAAGATAATTCACACAAAAACAAAAAGACAGACTACTGAAGGGGAGAAAATTTTTGCAAATCACATATCTGATAAGGGTTAATATCCAAAATATATAAAGAGGTGATACAACTGGATAGCAAAATACAAACAACAACAACAACAAACCAACAAAAAACAATCTGATTAAAAAAAGGGCCCAGGATCTAAATAGACATTTTTTTTCTCCAAAGAAGACGTGTAATTAGCCAACGGGTATATGAAAAGGTGCTCAATATCACTAATCTTCAGAGAAATCTAAATCAAAAACCACAATGTGATATCATCTCACACCTGTTAGAATAAGACAAGAGATAACAAATGCTGGCAATGGTGTGGAGAAAAGAGAATCCTGGAGCACTGTTGGTGTAAGTGTAAATTGGAGCAGCCACTATGTAAAACAGCATTGAGGTTCCTCAAAAATTTTAAAATAAAACTGCCATAAGATCCAGCAATCCCACTTCTGGGGGCACATTTAAAAAGAAATGAAAACATGATATTGAAGAGCTATCTGCCCTCCCATGTTCATTACCAGCATTATTCACAGTAGCCAAAATACAGAAACAACCATTGTCCATCTACCAATGAATACATAAAGGTGTGTCCATCTACCAATGAATACATAAAGGTGTGTCCATCTACCAATGAATACATAAAGGTGTGACACACACACAGACACACAATCATACACACACAGGAATATTATTCAGACATTAGGAAGAAGAAAATTCTGCCATTTGTGACAACATGGATGGACCTTGAGGGCACCTATGGGAAATAAGCCAGAGAGAGAAAGACAAATACTCTCTGGTATCACTTATATGTGGAATCTTAAAAAAATAAAAATAAAACTTAAAGAAACAGTGAGTAGAAAAATGGTTGCCAAGGGTTGAGGGGATGGGGAAATAAGAAAAGGTTGGTAAAAGCATATTAATTTTCAGTTATAAGGTGAATGTAGACCGGTGCAGCCACTATGGAAAGCAATATGGAGTTTCCTCAAAAGATTAAAAATTGACCTGCCATTTGACCCAGTGATCTAGGAATATATTCTAAGAACCCTAAAACACCAATCACAAAGAACTTATGCACCCCTATGTTCATAGCAGCACAATTTACAATAGCTAACATCTGGAAACAGCCCGAGCACCCGTCAGTAGATGAGTGGATAAAAAGCTGTGGCACATTTACACCATGGAATACTACACAGCTGCAAAAAAGAAGGATCTATTACCCTTTGGGGCAGCATGGAGGGATCTAGAAAGTATTATGCTAAGTGAAATAAGCCAGTCAGAGAAAGACAAGTACCACATGATCTCACTTATATGTGGAATCTAATAAACTGATGAACAAAGTGGATTCAGAGACATAGAGGCCCCCCCCCCCAAAAAAAGAGACATATTTTCATATAGATGGGTGCAAAGAAGGCCTTTCAAGTCAGTATTACTAAAGTTTAAAATATGAACTAAGGAAGTGTGGGAAATGAGATTTCGGACTTAAGAAACAGCTCAGGAACAGCGTCAAGGCCATTTCAAGCTGTTCAAACACTATCCTGAGGTCAATTAAAATCACTGACGGATGTTAGAGAGTAGACTGGACCTAGAGAAATTTGAAATTTGAAATTTAAATAAATCTCTGGCTGCTCTGGGGAACATCTTGGACATATTTTTCCCCCAGTTACTACCCTGAAAAAAAATTGCTTTTCCAGAAATGCCAAACCTCTTCTGAATTCTTCAAACACCTTTTGACCTTGATAGAATAGTTTTAAAGAGAGTTACCTGATATGTCCTTTATAGTCTCCAACATTTTTCTTTTATTTATAAATTTATATCATATAATTTATATTTATAACTTATAAAGGTATATATTAACTTTATGGTTTAGGTACAAAGAGAAAGAATCAAAGCATGGTTTGTGGTTTGTCCTATTAGCCAGACATTCTGCTGACAGAAGCCTGAGATGTCATTAGATTTCTAATATGAATCATGTCTTGGATTCCAAGAGAGCAGTGAATTTGCTTGACCCAGATATGACAGGGATCCTCTCTGATGAATATTTGCAACCGTTTTTCATCTTTTCTCTGAAAATCTTTACTCCTCTTCTTATTTGATTCCATAACTGGAAATTAAATGGAAAACCATACCTTTTTAAAATTTTATGATTATACATGTTGCATTTTTTTTATCTGAGTGTGCCCATTGTCATCTTACACATCTTACTTACAGTCCACTGACCTTTGGGCAAGTTACCAAAGTCTGCACACACCTATGGTGAAGGTGGAGCTTTCAGCGCATGTGTTCCAGTCTGTAGTAGCCCTAATTAGCTCCCCTTTCTGGAAACTCCTAATACCTTCAAAATCATAGCCCAGCTCAAAGTCTTGGCCAATACTGGCATGAGCCCATTATTAAACTACTGTGCCAGCCCTTGCCGAGTAGCTCAGTTGGTAAGAGCATGGTCCCAATACGCCAAGGTGGTTGGTTTGATCTCTGGTCAGGGCCCATAAAGGAGCATCCAATGGGTTTGTAACTAAGTGGAACAACACATCGATGTTTCCCTCCCTCTCTCTCCCTCTGTCTCTCTCTCAAAATAAATACAAATATATAAAGAAAAACAAAAAACTACTGCCTCATTCATCTCACCTGTCAAGAGTAATTCTTTTGAGAGCCTGTACCTCGGAAATTCTGTATTTTTAATTCAGCATTTTTAATTCAGCATAAGTGGCTAATGAAAAAACATGATATAGTTTGTACAGTCCTCTGGAAAAAGGATTCAAATATTTATTGTGTGTGTGAACATTTAATAATTGGTTATTTTCATATTAAGACTAATGATTGAGCATTTGCAGAGCTTTATTTGGATGGAGATAGTAATAAACTGAGGGGTTAACCTTTAAAGTATGAGTTTGTTGTCCCTCCTCTCCTTTTCCAGTGTTTGCTGTTCCCATTAAACATCATTGATACTATCAGTTTTCTCTTCCAATCTAAGCCAAGGCCAAGTATGCTTTTCCCTTGAAGGAAAAATAAATAAAAAATCATTTCCATGAATGGATTCATGTTCATTTATTTGTTCCTTCATTATTTCCTTCACTTACTGAATTCTTAAGCCTTCTTTCTCTCTAACCAAAGCTTGAAAGACAATATAGTACCATCACAAGCCCATGGATTAGGTGCCAGAGACCTGGGTGCAAGTCCTAGCTTTGTAACGAATCGTGTGAGCCAGGTAATTTTGCTTATTCTTCGCTTACTCATGTAAAATTGAATGTATTAAATCAGTAGCTACTTATCTTAATTAGGACACAGGCCTCTTGTAGAATCTCATAACTAGGAACTCACTCTCCAGAATGAAAAAATGCTCATATCTGCAAACATGTACAATTTTGCGCTGATTTCTTGGAACTCAAGGAATCCTAAATTCTTAAGAGATTCACAGGCTCCTGGTTACAAACCATTGAACTAGATGGTCTGTCTTTAGTGTTCCATGGAGCCTTGCTATATAAAGTGTAGTTCACAGAGTTACAGTTCACCTCTGAGTGTGTTAGGTATCCCAGGTCCTGGCCCAAGCCTATCGAGTAAGAAGATCCATTTTAATCACATTTCAGACCACTCAAATATTAGAGTTTGAGAAGCACAGGGATTGACTTTGGTTTATATAAACTTCATGTAAAAGCACAAAGGAAGATAATGATGACTATTCCTTTCTCTTTCTCCATGGTATCCCAAAATACAGACACACCACAGCAAGGGTTTCTGATCTGTGACTTAGGGCCATGGCTGAACTGAAGAGCCATGCAATGAAAAAAAAGATTCTGCTTTTTGTTTTAATCAAAGAAGAAGTATTTATTTATATTATGTTATGATGTTTGTGTTAAATATAATCCTGAATAAATACCCACATCATTTGGGGGAGCTATCACCACTAATGGCCCCACTCACAAAATGAGAAAAGACAAAACTTTAGTATGGCTATGTAAAAGTAATTCTAATGACAGTCGTTTATGTGAACCAATTAGCATTTATACCTAGTCACCATATAGGACAATAATGATTACGCAGTCCAGGGACAGACCCAATGTATCTGATTACCAGTGCTGTAGGTTTTCTTTAATTATAGTAGCAAGTCTCAGAGATACATTTAGTCGTCAGAATTTGTTATTCTTGTGGCAGAGAATCTGCTCAGAACCTTTCCAAATTAGGGCAAATATTAGTTAAGAAGGACACACTGAAGATCAAAATTAGTTTATCACATTAAGCTATGTAGTATTTATATAAGATCTCCATTTTGAAGTGTAAATGTTTTAGTTCAAAACATAAAAAGGATTTAAAACCATATGGATTCATTTGCAGGGGTTAGACTTGCACTTTCATATTATAACTGCCTAAAATTAAGTTTCCGAATTTTTCCTGGGTAGAAGCCACATTACTCTGCAAAACTGTGAACACCTATATTTCCAAAATGACTTCCTAAAATGGAAGGAACTAAATGTATGAGAAGCTTGGGAGATGTATAACTTAAAGGATAAAAGAAAACCAAATAAGATAAAGGGGAAAGAGGTTAAGGGTGGCCTAGGAGGTAGAGATGAAATGAACAGACTATGAGTCTTCATGAATAAATTCACAGTGACATTTACTGAGTCAAGAAAAGAAATAAGAGCCCAGCCGGGCGTGGCTCAGCAGTTGAACATCGACTTAGGATCCAGGAGATCGAGGTTGGATTCCCGGTAAGGGTGGGGGCACATTCGGGGGGTTGCGGGCTCCATCCCCAGGAGGGGGCATGCAGGAGGCAGCCCAGTCAATGACTCATTATTGATGTTTCTGTCTCTCTCTCTCTTCCTCTGCCTTCCTCTCTCTGAAATCAATAAAGATATAATTTTTTAAAAAGTGTTAAAAGAAATGAGAGGAAATAAGATGTTTTTAAAGTATTCATGCACCTTTTGTCATACTAATAGTAGTCACTCCATAACGCTTCACAATGAAATTAAATTAATATCTCTCTCTCTCCCTCCCCTCTCCTCCCCCCTCTTCCCTCCCTCCCTCTCCTTTGTGTTGTAGGAGTGCTTCTTGGTATTCTAGAAAGGGTATCATATATTAGAGAAGACGGTTGCATCATTTTATTTCCAGTACAGATTTCTTATGTTTAGTAACTCTATGACCTCATGTGGGTTAATTGAGTTGATGGTTACTCATCCCTCTCTGATAAGAGCTTTCAGAAAACTCACTTGCCTGTGCCCCCTTAAGTCCTTTGCTTATCTCCTCTTATCTAAGCCACTAGTACTTTCTAGTTTTCCAATCCGTTTATCACACACTTCTGCTTTGTGAATAACGGGCAGTTGCTGCCCAAACAGATCTTTATTACAAACTTAAAAGCTGAAAAAGCAAGAAAGTAAGGTTAAGCTCTCTTCCTCACCTCCAGTTAAGAGTTTTGGTGACTTTCTTTGCACTGATTAAACAAGGCCTATGCCTGTGGTCAAGGCAAGGGGCAAGGTTTGTGTCCAGGGAGGCGAGAGGGGGAGGGAGTAGGTGATGGTTTCCTAGTCCGAGGACTAAAGGGCCACTGTGAGCAGTAGGTGTCTGAGAACCTTTCTGTTCTGTTGCGTCTGATATTGATTCCTGCCAGTTTACTCCTTTGCTAATCTGGAGCATTTATCTTGCACTTTTACATACTAGCTGAATAGATGTTTGTTGAGCAAAGACAATAATTCAAGCAAATGTTTTAAGGACATGCACTGTTCCTCTGTGTGATTTATACTTTACAATCCATTTAGGTATTGATTTTTCTTTTCTTTTGCTCTGCCGATTTGATTTCATATTTAGATATCATTTCCTAGGTAAAGCAGGGACTATCCTAGTGGGTAATAGGGTTTTATATTGTCTAACCATAATGTCACATACAATTATCTTTTAATGATGATATATTCCTTGTAACAGTTTTAATGATGATGTATATCTACCTCTTCCAAAGTAGATGCTGAGACTGCCTCTGCTCCTGGGCCTACAACGTGCTCCAGGAAGGAGCCCAAGGACAGGAGGAGTCCACAACAATCATGAAAAAGTTGGAAATTTAAGAAGAGAATACTGAAAAAACACTACCAAGGGAGGTCAGATGGACCCTGCTCAACCAGCTCAGTATCGGTTCACCTTTCCTGTCGTGTAGCCTGTCTTCTGGTTTCCCCTCCTAAGTTGGAACTCTTTGTGTTTGTCTTTATAGAAAATTTAGGAGTTGATATTTTCTGAATTTAGAATATTTAAATAAGCTAGACATGCATATGTGAGTGTGTCTCTATGTGCCCGTGTATATAGTTACAAGTGTAGATATGTGTACTGCATTTGAACTTGAGTATATTTGTATGTACATTTATATATTTGTCAGTGTTTGTGTATACATAAGTATGCATGTATGTGTATGTATATTTGAGTGTGCATATGTGTTTCTATTTTGATAGATCAGAAAGACAAATTTGAGAAAAAAGCTCATCTGCATAATTTTGGGGTTTGAAAATAAACACTAATTCATTCTAGGCTACTTATATTCTAGTCTATGTCAATAAACTTTTTGTGTGCTTTGGAAGAATAATTTTAGGATGAAGGGAAATTGACCTTGGACAGTTTCCAGGGATTTGGCCATTTTCCAGGCTAGGTAATTACTTATGACTTGTATGTTTTTTGGACCCTGCTGTTTCAATTGAATGAGGATTTATTTTCTCTCATAAGCAACTTTTATTCTATCTATGGATTGCTTTCCCATATTTTAGGTGGCTCTGTCTCACCAGCAAGGAAAATGCTCCTATACAATAGGAGCACTAACTACTTAGCAGCTTTAATTAGAAATCAAGAAGTTCTCAGTGAGTCTTAGAGATGAGGTACAATGACTTTGCTTCCCTGAAATTCAACCCAATATATTCAAAATCTTAAAACAGTGCTTAGCAATGGTTATGAAACTACTAATAATAAATGGGCTCTCAATATTTTTCATATTTTATCAGCAGAGTTATTTGATTTTAAACTTTTCTATTTATCTGCATAAGGTATAATTAATTAAAATTTCAACTCCCATTGTAGAGAGCTGAAAACCATGTCTAATTTTTCTTAATAAGTTGGGTTGTTTTCCTGGTTAGCAGCATATAAACTTTTTTCTGGGAATCACAAAATTGTGCTGAGTTGAACTGGATGCAAATCTGGCCTGAACTTTTTGTACAACTGCTGTAATAATATGTACTGTTCACCTGCTCCTCAGGTCGCCACTAGGAATGAAAGCACATTGTCTCAGTGGGATGCTGTTATCTCTAAGGTGACACAGCCTGCCTACACACAGGACCTGCCTTAAATCAGGAACCTGAAACATGGTGAGAACGCAAGGCCATGGAAATAATAACGAAGTGGCTCCCAGTATTCATACCTGGTTAAGAACACCTAGTTCTGAATGGATGAAACAAAATTTATTGTCTACTTATATGTATAGAAAATTATAGTAAATTTCCCCTTAATACATATGTTTTAACATTGAAATTTCTAACATATTATTCACATTGTTACTAGGCATCAATGAGAGTACACTGTAATGAAGGGTAATGTACTTTAGATTTACTCAGATATTTCGTAAGCAATATACAAGCATATTTGAGTATATGTCTTTTTTCCTCCCTCCTTCCTTCCTTCTTTCCCTACTACCTTTTATCTTTTTTCCTAGCTGTTCTTTACATTGCTACAAATTTAAATGCATTATGAGAAAAAAATAATTTGCTGGCCAACTAGGGTAGGAGACAAGAAATTAAGCAAGATCATTCATAAATTAAATCATAAAATTAAAAAATATGTACCACACACCTCTTAACAGTTATTAGGGACAGAAATTTGGCCCTGAGCTTCTTAGCAGCCATTGAAGGGAGAATTAAAAATTCAGTATGATCAGTAATAAAATCAGTATGACTCCTCTGAAAAACAAAGTGTGAGGAACATTTCTTCTGCAGATCATTCTAAAAGAGCCCTGCATAATGCAGTGAACTGGATTTTTCAGAATATCTTTATTTTAAATTCAACACTATATTCCATTGGGCTCAATGTAGGCTAAAAATGAGGTGAGAGCAATATATTCCTGGTACATAGGTCTCAATTTTAGAGTTTCTAGAGGCAAGCTCAGAAATTGGAAAGCTGTAAGCCAAGTTTGGTCACAGATCTGTTGCACTTGTCTTAATTATTTTTTTAGTTAGTTTGAATGCCTAGGGATCATCGCTTCTCAAAATAACTGCAGTGAAGCACTAGTTTTATTTTTAAATGTTCTATTCTTCATGAATCAATAGTTTTCTAAAATATAATTACAAATAAATTAGACAAAAAGAAATGAAAAAGACAAAAATATAAGTCTATGCTTTCTATTATTAGATTTAAGAGACATAAATTACTTTCAACTTCCTATTAAAATTTTCTAAATGCTTCCTCTCAGTTTCTGCATTTATTTCACAGTCCTGTAAGAAACACTGCAAACAAACCTGAGCCTGCAAAACTGATCTGACTAGCACCCTTGTCTCGATGAGACCAATCTTTTCCATTACTCCATTCCCACCATGACCCAATGTCTTAGCTGGGACCCACTTCACCCATTTACATTGTAGGGTTGGCAACTGGAAGTAGCTAAATTTTGGACCAACTACCCTAGAGCAATATTCAATTTTCAAAAAAATGTTAATTCACATAACTAAGCTTTTAATGTGTACTAGATATACTTGAGTCAAAGTTATACTTTCTTACAAGTTACTACAGTACAAATATTCTATAGTGCCATCTAAGGATACACCATCTGTTTAAAAAGCAGTGGGCAGTTGGTGGGGACAATAATCTTTTAACAGCCCAAGTTGCTGTGTTGTATTATGTTCTCGGGGGGCAGCCAACCCTAATTCAGCATGGAAGTTAGCTGTCTCTATATGATTTCTAGGCTTGGCTCCAGCACACTGTACCTCCAACAAGCATGTAACCTTTCTGAATTACCATATTCTTACCTATTTATCAGTCTAAAAAGCCTGTTCCATAACAGGCTTTATCATGAAGATCAAATGAAATAATGTGCATCAACACTTTGGAATGTTATTTGCAGAAATTAAGCTACATGTTTACTAACATGTACAAATGTTCAGATGACAAATGTTCACATTCTACCACAGGAAGAACTTTTTTCAACATATCTTGCATTACAGTTTTTGTTGCTTTCTTTTTATCTCTGTCATTTCAAAATAAGTGAAGTAGTCATTACTCTACTGTGTGTAGCTTATGAGGAATCACTGACATGTACTTTACATTTACATGTTACAAAACCCTGGGTCATCTTTGAGTTTGTTTTTCTCCACTGTTTTGGCTCTTGACAATGGATTGTTTTTTCTCACCTTTTTGCATAGCCTGTCATTTTTTTTTAAGAAATGCCAATGGTCAAGTGTAAAACAATAGAGACTTGTGAAAATCATTTATGCCTGGAAACAGGACATGCCTTGACTACTTCAAGGCCATTAGTTTGGGGCATAGAGTTAACATAGTTAAAAGTAGAGCTTTAGTGCACCAAAGACTTCAAATTCCTATAGAATTGCCTTGTGCTTAGAATGGGGGCTGGGGCATGAAGAGAGTGGGCTTTCGTGCTTTACCTACAGTGGTGGCCAGTCGTCTACTCTGCACCTACATTACTGAGGGAAGCTCCCTCTTGTCTCTCACCCTGCTTCCAATATTTCTCACAAGCACCTGATGCGGTTCCACATAAAGCACTGGTGAGCTCAAACTCCCCTTGTGTCAGGGTCACCAGAGATTCTATACTCTCAGTTTAGGCTACATTCCGCCTTTAGCAATTAGTGACAATTTTAGCTGACCCCTTTTTAGTCACTTGTATGGTGGCCAGGTGTTCTTCTGTCCTCTGCCACGAATGACACCATCCCCATGACCCTTTTCTCCTCTAGATTCATGGTATCTACCCACAGGTTAGAAATTCTGGATATTTGTTTGCCCTAGGAACTCGGTTTTCTGATGGGCTCAGGAAAAATTATGATTTTGTAGTTCACCTGGCTTTTTCTTACTGTTAGGGTGGGATAAACATTCTTTCCAGCTTTGTTCATCTTAGGTAAAACAAAATCTTTCAGTTCAGGAGCTTTAATTGTTGGGGGAAATTTTATACCACACTAACCTAATGATGACTAAAGAACACATTTTGTTTCCCATGTTTCTGCTTAATTTTGTCATGGAAAGTATGATTCCCACCAGCTCTGTACTCATTATATGCTACTTCCTGCGTTGTTATATAATATTCTGAAAAGACCAAAATTTTCCTAGTTGGCATGGAAGAGTGAGTGTCACTTGCTAGGTATAAAATTGGAAAATACACTCATTTCATTGTTCAAAATGAAATGATTATGTCCTTTCAAATTATTAAGTATGGAGAAAACACACTTACTGAACGAGAATTTACAGAGCCAGTCAGTGTTTTAGGGATTTCTACATATTATCTAATTCCACATTCACAACAGTCAGGCAGAATTTTTACATAATGGGGAAAAGAGTCTTAAAGATATTTCATTTTGGTGTCTCAGCTAGTACATAGTCAGATGGGAATATCAACCCAGTTATGTCTAATCACAGATCTATGCTTTTCTTCTATAAAAATAATGCAGTGTTTCCAGGGAGCCCTATTATGACATAGGTCAGCGATTTCCAGCCCTTTTCATCTCATGGCACACATAAACTAATTACTAAGATTCTGAGGCAAACCAAAAAAATTTTTTTTGCCTAACTGACAAAAAAATAGGTATAATTTTGACTCATTCATACCAAACAGCTGTTGTTGTGTCGGCTGTTGTCATTTTTTTTTATTTGACAATCTAAGGGAGAAGAGGTCAGTGCCCCTGATTAAATAGTCAGATACTACATGTTTCATAAATCCTTGCAGCACCCCAGTGTGCTCCTGGGGCACAGCGGTTGAAAGTTGCTGACATAGGTAAATATTTGTCTTTATCAGTCTATAACTTGCTGCTCTGTCCCCTCTTCCTTTTACATTATTTTTAGGTCCCATTGTCCAATATCTTCATCTTTTCCCTTGTGAAAGCTCACCACTGTCATGCCCCGAACAAGCCAGTCATTTCCTGACCTTCCGTGCCTCCAATACAGCCTTATTTGTCTTACATCCGATTCACTCCAACCTTTTTATTCTCCTAAATGACACACATGCTTTATCAGTTCTAAAGTATCCCTTTGTTAGCGTTGCTATCAATCAAGAAGGCAATGCAGGGACAAAATGGTTGCCCAACACCTGTCTACTGTGAGAAAAACAGCAAAAATTCAGTTAGTCAAAATTCAAGAATTCAATATTCTCACATTTCCAAAATGTCTCTGGGATAAAACCAGAAAGACACAGCCCTTGAACTGAAGATGCAGCAGCCCGTGAACAGCCAGCAGACGCGGAAAGAGAGCCAGAGAGCCCCTCGTTTAATCAGCTCCTTCAGGCCCACTGCAGAGGAAGAAAGGGAGCTCTCCCTCGGAGAAAGCTTATGTGTTTGTTGATTTCACTACATGAGTAAGCAACAGAAGGCAGGAGAAATTGGAGACTTAGAGGAGAAAAAGAAACAAAGGGACGGGGAGAAGTGTAGCAGACTGAGGGTTGGCAGCATGGGCTATAACAGCAACAACGACCAGGGCACAGTGGTGACCAAAGCCGCAAAGACAGGCGCGCGCAGGCAGCAGTCACTGGTACATCAGAGGAAAAACACAGTGTGACAAAGAAATGAAGTAAGATCATCTGTGATAAGGGTGAAAGGTAAAAGAGAAGTAGGTTTGTTTTCAGTCTGCCTCTGTGACAAAGGAGAAAAGTCAGAGGCTTTGAAATTTCTAACCTAGTAGCCCACCCTCGATAACATAAATATGTGACTCCTAGACTTTGATGATTAAACAAAGCCTTGCATTTAATTTTGTGACCCACTCCTCAATTTCTAAAAGTATATAAGCTATATAAAATTTTGAGGTTTCACTATAAATATGAAGTAATTTTAACTGCTTCAGGATGTCACAAAACTAAGAAGGGGCACCAGAATTTGGATATTTACATGGCTGTAACTAAACAAAGGTCATTGAGAACTGTTAAAGATTATTCCAGCTCAAATATTTTATACATCTTCTATTCAGTGGGACGTAATTTTCTAAAATATCTCACGGTCAGTTCAACATTAATAAACATTGTTACCTTCAGTTCACCTCTACAAATATTTATTGAATACTCTCCATGCATTAGTTGGAGAGCTAGGCGCTAGGAGTGGGAAGATTAATAAGCACCAGATTCAGAGTAATGCAGTGGGGAAACACATATAAATATATAAAACCAATGTGATGTTGTAAGGTCATAGTATGATGCAGATAAGCTTGCATGTTATACTAATACAGAGAAAGAGCGTGTGTTCCAGCCTGGGTATAGGAAATGCCTATCAGAGAAGATAACAGCTATGCTACTCAGTCTTGAAGAAAAAGTCTACAAGTAAGCAAAAGAAAATAGCGATGAACCTTTTTCCTTTGATTATTTGGAAAAGTTTAGGTACCCTTCAAACTGTAAAGTAGTGGAGAAATATTAAGGCCAAGGGGAAACATGAATATATATATCCGATTTTTGTTTAATGATTTTTATTGACAATCTACTATAATAATACAAAACAGATATTTCTTATATCCTGTGGTTTAGCTCAAATTTTAGCTTCCTGACATAAAAATCCTCAATTATTTAATCTGCCTTGCACTGTAACTTATATGGTCTGGAGTGGCTAATTAAGGGTCTAATGATACACTTAAAATACAACATATTTGCTTTAAAAGTCTCCTTTTTGGTTTCTGTCTTAGTGAGAGGTTCACCAATGTCAGTTCTCATGTGTTTAAAGCATCCCACCACTCGGAGGAGCAAGGATGAACATATATCTTACCATATATAAGGCGCCTACCAAAACGAGCATTTATCAAAGTCTTCTGTCATTGTTGGAAAACAATTTCCCAGGGGTCTCTCACATTTCTGCACATCTTATAAAAGAAGCCTTGGCTACTTGTGTTCTGAACTATTTTTTAAAAGATATCTGTAAAGCCAACAGTCTTAGAAGACAGAAACAGCATCTGCTTCCAGAGCAAGGGGAAGCATCTTTACCATTCGTTAAAGAAGATCGGCACTCCTTAAATTCAGCGTCCCTTCCTTATAATGTTGATATGATCTGGTCTGCTTTATGTTGCTTTGTGAAAACTGGGAACCAGTTTTAAAAGCAGACACTCTACCCAGCCGGGCGTGGCTCAGCGGTTGAGCATCGACCTAGGATCCAGGCGATCGGGGTTTGATTCCCGGTCAGGGCACATGCTGGGTTGTGGGCTGCAGCTGATCAATGACTCTCTCATCATTGATGTTTCTCTCTCTCTCTCTCTCTCTCTCTCCTTTCCTCTCTCTGAAATCAATAAAGATATATTTAAAAAAATAAATAAATAAATAAAAGCAGACACTCTTCCTACTGCTATTACTGTGAATAATAAATGTCCTTCATCTCCAATCCAGAAGTCTAATGTCTTCTACCAGCATCCAGGACTCTGTGGCAGGCTTTCATGTCAGCTTAAAAGCAAAGTAGCATCTCAGCCCCTTCAGAGGTTTTGATAATGCTGGTGATGATGATGGGATGGTGACAGAGACATGGCTTTCTTTCTGGAAAAAGAATGAGGGCCACACAGGTCTACTAATGGAATCTGAGGGAAGTCTATGGGAATCAGTAGAAAATTATGTAATCAACTGGTCAATAAATAAATGGGCTTCCACGTTTTTGCTTGTTAATGAAGAGAAACTGAGGAGGTTGCTGCAGGCGAAGAGATTTAGCAACAGAAATAGATAAAATACAAATGCCAAAATGTTGTTCTATTGTTAAATCTCTTCTAGGTGAAAGGACTTCCTTGTCAATCTGATGGCCAGCCTCTGATCTTCAGCACTAGTAACAACTTACTACTAAGATTTTTACTGGGTAGGACAAAGGTTGCTCTTCATTTCAGACAGCAGTTAGAGAGACGTGCACATACACTGAGTGCGAACGGGGGAACTCCATGACCCTAAATCAGGTGAATCATTAAAAGTTTGGCTGGTTCACATGAGAAAGGAGGAGTTATGGAGCATATTGGTTGGTAAATTCTATCATACCAGTAAAATCTCTAAGTTTTTTTGGTTTTGTTTTGGCTTTTTTTTATAGTGAATTCTGGATGCTATAAGGGAGCATTGGCTCTCTTGGGGAGATTTTCTTGACAGAAAACTTCCTGTGGAAGACCACAGTGAGGCCTTGGCTAGCATCTGAGCTCTTACTGCCCTGGATTGAGTTTGGAATTCTAATGAAGTTGAATGACTAAAGAATGAGAAAGAGACCCAAAGAAATCTGAATTCTTAAGGTCATCACCACTGCAAGAAAACTCCCCCTGCCCTGATGTTGAAACCATCAAAAACTTAAAAGACATTATCTAGATAATGGGACAGCAAATGCCCCAAATTCAGGTGAATGACTCAAAGAAGGTCACCCTTATGTGAGCCAAAATTGATTCAAAGGTCACACATCCCGTGGTCCTAGTAAAAAAGCAGTGTGGCTATGGTTTTTGAGTCTAGGATTCCCAAGGCTGACAGGTGGTATCAGCTGTGAGGCCCTTGCTCCTCCATAGAGTATTGGGTGGGCCCCAAATACTTAAAGTTCATTTGGTTTTTCCATGAGCCATTGCCACATTACTTGAAACTGAAAATACAGATGAAGCCTCTCTCTTTCTTTGCTCTCTGATCACTCTGTCCCTTTACCTTGACCTATAATTTAAAGAGAAACATGATTAGAGACCAACGTATCCCTATGTCCAACAGGGGTCGAAGGACATATGTGCTCACCTAAGTATGCTGGGGAATTTCAGGGACGAGGCGGAATCAAACTTTTATGGATATGTTGAATGCGGAGGCCCAAGTTGTTCTCACATCTGTATTTATAGAACACTCAGGTTCAGCTAATAGGGTTTAGGTAGAATTCATAGTGGGAAAGGCAAGTTAACATGATCTTGTGGCTGTACAACTTTAGGCCAATTTAATGTACTATTTTTGTTGTTTCTACATCTGATTGTGTAGGAGGAATTAATGTGTTCTATGCTTATATTTCATCACTCATTAAGTGCCTGAGAAGATTATCACAATTGGGAACGGCCACATGTAGGGAAATGCTAATGGAACATGTAAATCACTTTCTCATCTTCTCCCCATTTCTTCCCAGATGGTCTAAGAGAATCAGCATAAAATCCTGGGAGGAGAAAAGGAAACCAGAGCCCTGATTATAGACTTGAAGATAACAGAGGGAGCAAGAGATGCAGTACAGTGGTGCCTCAGTTTTCGAACGTCTCCATTGAGGAACATTTAGGTTTCCGAACGCTGTAAACCCAGAAGTAAATGCTTCGGTTTTCGAACAGGCCTCAGGAGTCAAACATGCCACGCAGCTCCCGCTGAGGGCAAGATCCTGAGGCCCAGCTGAAGGCTGTGGATCCCTCGGTTTTCGAAAGTTTCAGACTCGAATGGTCTTCCGGAAGGGATCACATTAAAAAACCCAGGTACCATTATATTTTAATACAATAGCCCAGTATGACAGTGAAAAATACTAAAGACTAGAAGCCTAGAATGGATTATCACCAGCAGCTCATGTAACTGAATCCACTGCCTGACTAAACATTTGCTGTGTCAATGTCTTCTTTTCTATCCTACTGGCTCCTAAGGACAAACACCAACTCACATTCCACGGCCACCAATATATATTTGTATTAACTCCCCAAGCTACTACAGGTTATCTCCAGCGGTAGCTAAATTCCTCTGCCATTTTCCATCAGTCAGGTGTGTAGTGTGAGTGCCTCCACCCTCCACTGTACAAAGCTTTAACTGTATCATGATATTCTGTTGATGACAAAGTCAGAAGCTTCCTTAGCAATGCCTCGACTGTGGTGTTATCATGTTTCCACCAGCCAGGGTGGCTGACAAACCCAGATAAGTCAGGGCTTTGCTTGTCAAATAAGTTTTATTGTAACTCTATGAGCAGATAAGCAATATTCAATCCCTCTGGCAGTCAAAGAAAAACTGCTGTCTATTCAACTCCAACCAACGAAAAAGAGGGCCAGCACCTCACAGGAATATGTGGGTACTAAAAGACAATATGTGCCTTATTTGGATGTTCTACTTACACCTTCATTTCAGCTAATCCAAAAATTAGCATCCTTTGACAGACGCCCAAACCAATACACACTGTTTGAAGCTGTCCAGTAAACTGTAGCATGCTCTCTACATCTGGAGCCCCACATCCCTAATAGACCTGTGGGCTACAAGCTTCTGTGACTAAAGTCTGGAAAAGGGAGACTGCCTTCACCCTTTGGGGTTTTGGACTGGTCACCTCCCTAACACAGGGGGGTACAACCCTACCAGGTAAACGTCTTCTAGGGAACAGCTATTAGCTTGCTACTGAGCTCTCATCAACCTTGAACTCCACAGCCATGGAGGTTCGATGACTCTGTGGCCTACCATTTTCCTTTTGGAGTGGGTCAACTCAGACTGAATGACTAACAATACGAGTGAGGATCCTACAGACACACTTATCAAATGAAAATGGTATATTCAAGCTGTCAGCTTGCCTGGCTCCTCTGCCATCTCAGTTTACATGAAAAAAAATGGCTCTTCCAAACTGTTATGTCCTAAATTTAACTCTCTGCTGAATCTGCCAACCCCTCCAGACAGCTCTGACCACGATTTAATCTATATCCCCCTTAATCTGAGCAAGCAATGTACTGGAAACAGCAGGGGATATCCCCAGCTTCTGCATTTCCCATGCGAATTACCTACCAACACCTCTGCCTGTCTTTCCAACTCCCACTTCTCTAACCATTGCTTAGCCATTCAGTGGGACAAATTAGACAAGTTAGACTGAATGCCCTCATGCAGCCCCTCCGAAACAAGGGCTAGAATCAATTATTCAGGGTTAATTTAGAGGTCTTAATTTATATATCAATTATTTAAGACCCTTCCTGGGTCTTGTAAGTCAGCAGGGATTGGCTACTGAAACAGTTGTCTCACCCAGCCGGCGTGGCTCAGCAGCTGAGCATTAACCTAGGATCCAGGAGATCACGGTTCAATTCCCGGTCAGGGCACATGCCCGGGTTGCAGTTCAATTCCCAGAAGGGGGTGTGCAGGAGGCAGCCGATCAATGACTCTCTCATCATTGATGTTTCTCTCTCTCTCTCTCCCTCTCCTTTCCTCTTTCTGAAATCAATAAAGATATATTAAAAAAAAAAAGTTGTCTCCTACAAGTCAAGGCAGTGAAGCATCCTTAGCATTATCATTAACAGCCCTATGTCCCTTTATGTCAGTCATACCTACTCAATAAACATTTGTTATCAGCATCAATAGAATGCAGAGATTTAAAGTTACCTGTTTAAATTGAAATATATTTTGTTAAAGTAGTTTATGATCTTTTAATTGTTGAGTAGGTACTACAAATATTGTTCACTGCCTCCGTTTACTCCCTCTTCTGTACATTTCCTTTGAATGTGCCTTAAAGATTTGGGTTTCTTAAAAGACAAAATTAATATTTCAAACTTATGTTAAAAACGTAAAATTAGTTATATTTCCTTTAAAAATGACCCTATGAGCTATAACACCTGAAAAAACACTGGTTTCATTAGTATGGGACATTCTATATCAGTTCATAAAATATCAGTCAATCTCCATTGTCAGAAAACTTTTTTTGTCAGAGTTAAAATAGATATAGAAAGCAATGTAAACAGATGTTATTTTAAAGAAATATGTTATTTTTGTGCCAACACTTAGTCATGGTATACAGCGATCCATTTCGGCAAGGCATATTAAGAGTAAGTTGTAGTCTTTCTTATTTTTCTTGGACACCTTGTTCAGTAACATGGTGGCTGCCCTAGATTAATGCCAGCTGGTGTCCCATCACTCCTTTCTGTTTGTTCTTACCTGTCCCTCCAGTTATACTGTCAGCTGCTCGAGGTCAGATTCTGTACTGTATTATATTCATCCTGGTGTCTGTAGTCACCACTTCAGATCTTGCCAGGTAGGAGGCCCTCAATAAGTGGAAGCTGAATTACACTCCAAAGAAATTAGGTTATGGGAGCCTTAGAGATGTAGTTCTCCTTTCAGTTAAGTTTGCATCATAACTGGTTTAAAGAAGGTCATTTCCTAAGACATGGTGTCCTCTTCTGCTTTTGAAGCAGCCACACAGCAGTTCCAGATCACAGAGTCTCCTAACTCCCGCCAACACGGACACAATTAAACAATGTCATATTCTTCCATACAGATAGCAATCTACATTAGCATGTTACTCTTCTTCGATGAGGTAACACTGATGAGCCGTATCACCAAGAATATATTTGAAGGTTTATTTTTTACCCATTAATGACGACAGTTCCCCATTGATTTAGTCATTCACTTTCACTGAAATGTCTGGCCATTAGTGAAGAGAAAGTTACAAGGGCCAGATTTTTAACTGCCGACTGGGAAATTTGTGAAACAAAATTTCTCTTCCCTGACCACCTGATCTATTCACAGGCTACGGTGACAAAAATAAAACACAAAAAAAAAACATGGATATACAAACTTTCTTTTTGGTGACAAAAAGAAAATATTCAGAGAGATGAAATTATACCAAACTATAAGTTTATTTCCACTGTTTTGCTTACAGAAACCAGAATATGTTTTTTAGGATTATTTTTCAATCAACTGTCTATTAAAAGTTAAAATGGAAGCATCTATGGAATACAATTACCATTGATACTATATGGCGAAAAATTTATAATGAAAATTAAGCAAAAATATTTAAGGATTTTTAGGTGAACCAAAGACAGTTAAATTTGTAAAAGATTCCCCAAGCTTTAACCTGAAGGAGAGAAAGAGTGAGCATAAAAAGATTACACAATGGAATACCATGAGGCTTTGAACAAGAGGGTCTCTTACCCTTTGCGACAGCATTGATTGACCTGGAGATGTTCATTCTAAGAAATACGCCAGTCAGAGAAAGACAAATATTACATGATCTCACTTATATGTGGAATCTAATGAATATAATAAACTGACAAATAAAATATGCTCAGAGGCATAGAAACATGGAACAGACTGACAGATCTCAGAGGGGAGCTGGGGGAAGGGGACAGGCAGAGATTAACCAAAGAGCATATACGCATATATGCATAGCCCAGGGACACAGTAGTGTGAGGAAGGCCTTGGGGGGTGGGGCAGGGGCTGGCAGAGGGGGGCAAAGAGGAGGAAAATGGAGGACATCTGTAGTATGGCAACAATAAATAAATAAATATTACTTTCAACTATGATGGTTACAGGGCTAGGCACTCCCTGAGGAAGGCACAGATTTTTATTTTATTTTATTTTCATTTTTCTTTAATACTGAAATTGATTTCTCCCCTATTACCTTCCTAAAATAAAACAAGGGATAAAACTGATATTTATTTTATAGAAAGATATACAGCATGGAGTCAGGAGATCTGGATTCTAATTCTGTTTCTATTAACTACTGAAAACCTAAGTTCTTAGTAAAATGATGGAAGTGGAATGCCCTCTACCTCCCTCCTCTAATTGATGTCTAATTTCTGTGATGTCTTCTATTAAGAATGCAAACCATTTCCTTTGCAGCTAAAGAAAGAAAAATGATTTTCACACCGTTCTGTGTAAAAACATAGAATCTAAATGCTTCTTTCCTGTGGGAATTGTAACCGTACATGAGATTCGATCTTGCGAGAGTGACAGCACTGCTGTGAAACTTTTACTGAATTGTCATGTGCTAGTTCTGAAATGTTTGCTTTGTTCATTTGTTCTTTGGAAATGTTTTCTGTAATATTCCTCCCGCTGTATAATGACGATAGAAAACGAAGGCATCTGTAAACATTTATGTAATAATATGATACTTACAAGTACAATGTGCAGATTATTTCAAATTCATAAAATATGAAGCATTTCATAATATACAAACTCTTCTAAATTTGTAAATAAAAACACAATAATCTATAAAAAATTGAATAATACATCAACAAATGTAAACACGAAAATATGAGAGATGTATGTTAAGCTATGAAAGTATTAGTAGATCGCTCCACTGAACCTTCTGACCTTCATAAGATGAAAAACCACTTGGCTCTTTGCCTAATATTGCAATTTTAGGTGTGTGTATGTTTGTTCTCCTTTCAAGACTTCGTTCTTAAGTTTGTCTAGAATCTTATTTAGGTCAATCAGTTGACATACAATAGTTTGCCTATAACCCCTGGGTTTTATTGAATAAAATGGATGTAACACGTTATTTTAAAAATTGTATTTTTATTGCTATAAATAAGAAGACATTTTTTCAAGGTGGAAAACAGCTGTTATCCCAAAAACCAAAATAATGGAACTTGTATTTAGTTACTCTTACTTGAGTAAGGAATTTAAGCAAGGTTTTTAGCCTTTCTGTTTCTCCCTTGCCCATTTTCCCTTCCTCAGCCCACCCCCTTCACACATGCAAGCCAAAAACTGGTTTCACAGGCAACATTCAGCTAATAGCAGTCTATTGGTGAAATAATCTACATCATTTCCACCATTTTAAATTACTCTTTCCCAAGGTCGTCTTCTAATTCTCATTTTTAGAGTTCTTAAATCTTAGCAAGCATCACCAATATAAATGCCCAAAGTCCACTTTAACTTTCTTTAACATTGGAGCAGCTGTCCGTGTTTGAACAGATGAAATAAAAATAATAGTCCAGGAAAAAGCTATGAGGGCTTAGAAGGGAAAACTGTACCAATTGCTAGGTTTTCTTCTTTTAGGAGTCACTGTATTTTTATCCAGTGTTAATAATCAAGAAAATTAAATTAGAATGTGGCCATTTTGTTAAGCTTATGAGACTACAGTTCTGAATTTTTGGTTAAAGGTTTTGGTTGCTATAAAAAATTTTTTTGGATATATTTTAAATAGTAAGAATAAAAAATAAGAATTTTTTTTCATTTAATTGGAATGATTTTAAAGTTTCTGCAAATAGGGTAATTGTAAATTTAAAGCACTAAGTATTTATTGGTGAAACATGTATATATTCCTATTCCAAGAGATATAATATGTGAGTGAAGTTGAAATAAATGCTTTAAAGTTTATCATACTGCCAGTGGCTTCACAACCATTCTCCTGTATCTATCAATTAAGTCAAATAAAAATGATTAAAATTAAAAAAAAAAAATTACTCTTTACCACTGTAAACATTTAATTTAGACCTATCCCATCCTCTAGGTGGCATATGGTTATGAGCATTATATGATACAGCTTAATGATATTCAAAGATATGCCATTCAAATATTGGTATGACTTGTCTCCCCAAGTGTTATATTTGCTGTTCTGCATAACCTTAATAATGACAATGACATTAAATTTAAGCAGAACTTGAGTTCCAGCTCACCAAACATTCTTAACAAAAATTCATGCCATAATTTACTGCAAATTATTTACATTCTGATAGACAATTCCGAGGCTTTTTTTAATATTACATGTATACAAGCATATATTCTTATAAAAGAAATGAGAAATTTCTGACATTGTTTAGAATTTGACATTAATTATAATTATGTGAGCATATATTGTCTTGAACTCATCATGTGCACAATTATGGGCAATCATTGATCAAAGTCAGCTCCTTGCTTTCTCTTTTGCTCAATTGGGATGTATCTTTTCCAATACAGAGTCATCACTGTTGGACATATTGCATATTGTAAGCTCTCTACTACTGTCCAAAGGATAAAAGCATTTAGAGAAAAAAAATTAAATGATGTCTTGATTCAGCTCATAACTCACCTATTATCTATCCACCTGCTTTGACCAGTTATGACTATTTGCAGTCATTGTAAGGTTAAATGCTTAGTTTGGAATATTCTTCTTAGTCAAGCACTAAATTTTACCAACTAAAATTTCTGAATGTAGAAAACCAGCAATAAAGTCGTTAGTCATAACCCCTCCTGACTTTGGATGCTGTTCTCCACATTTACAAAACTATCCTTGTCAGGGACTTGCTCACTGCATTTTTGCCTATGTCTACAGGGGGGGAGGCTCCAATAGTTTGAGTTACAACAAAAATTTATAAAAAAATCTTGACATTGGAGAAGTCAAGATTTTAAGGCAATCCTCACTAGACAAATTCTCTAGATAACTGCTCAACTTTCCCTCTCTCTTTCTTGCATAGCCAGAGACTTGCTCATTTAAGGTGAGGAAACACACATCACTCTCCATCCACTGCAAGAGCAAAAATCACAATTTAATGCCCATTTCCTTAAAATTCTTTAAAACAATAATAATATTATTACCAGGAAATTTCTATGCACACACCACATACTCAAACGGGGCACCTTTTGAAGTTCCTGACATAGATTTCTGAATGCTGTTACCTGCATTGCCTAGAACATAAGCCCTACGGCCAAGGGCTCTATAAAGTAAAAATCCGCTGAAGGTAATCATTTCATCACTTCTTTAAAGCACTAAATAATAAATTGCGCGGGGGGTAGTTCTGCTTCTAAGACGTCGATACGCGGGGAATCAGGTGCAGGAATTTCAGCAGGTAAATGGTCTCCCTGAGCTCGCTCCCTCCTTCACCCCCTGGGTCCTTTCCATTCCCTGAGCACCGCTCCCCCTTCTCCCTCAAGCCGAGGAGAAACACCGGAGCCTTAAACACGGTTTCAAAAGGAAGGACAGCTGCCCGAAGAAAACTTCCGAGGGCTGGATGCGCGACGCGCAGCGCCCGAGCCCGGGCCGTGCGGGAGCCGCCGGTGCGCCTCTCGCCCTACTGGACGCTTCTGTTAGCCCGTGACCCCCCTCCCCCCCCCCAAAAAAAAGGGCTTCGGCTTATTGCAAATTCAAAATAGGTTTCAATGGACGAGTCCGGCGCTACTCTAGTCTCTCTGGAGAAGAAGCTTCCTAGAGTTGCTGAGCTTTCTGACAGTGCTGCCGCGAAAGGAGATCCCCAGCCGGCGGGCGCGGCCCGGGCCGGGAAGCGGGGCGGGCCCGGAGCGCAGGTGAGCCGGCGGGCGCTCCTCGCGGTGCCCCAGGCGCCCCGGAGCGACCGCAGCGCCTCGGAGCGAGGCCAGGGCTGCGCTCTCTGAAAATAACCGCAACAAAAAGTTCCGTCGCAGAAGGGTTTTTGTCTTTTTTCCCCCCCATGCTTTATTATACCCTGAACTGCCCAGGTGCACACAAAGTAACTACACCCGGCCAGGATCACGCGCGTCTGTCTCAGTTTCCCGCGGGGACTGTCAGGGACGCCGGAGAGGCGCCGTCGTGCGGGGGCTGCGGTCGGGGTTCCCCGGGGGGACCCTTGCGGGGGCGCGCGGCGGGACAGCGGGGTGACCGCCGGCCGGAGGGGAAGGGGAGGCGGTCACGGCCGACTTCGCGGAGACGGCTTTGTCAGCCGGGGTCCGCGGGGGCGACGGGGGGCGTCGGCGGGCCGCGGGAGCGGGAAGCCCGAGCGGGGAAGGCGGGGGCGGCGGGGGCGGCGGGGGCGGCGGGGGCGGCGGGGGCGGCGAGGACCCTGCGGGGCCACGGGCGGGGCGGGACCACCCGCCGCCGCTGCCAGCGCGGGAGCGGGAAGCGCGGCGAGCCCGCGAGCGGCCCGGGCGGGAGAGGGGCTCAGGTGGCCAGCAGGTGGAGTTGAAATCCAGCGGCCCCTCTGGGACGCGGGGCAGCTTCCCGAGCCCCCGCCTGGAGGCTGAGGCATCACAGCAGGTGGTTTGGGGTACCTCGGGCTGCAAACACGTTCTGCCCAAGCTAAGCCCGAGCCCGCCCCCGCGCTCCAGGCTACTCACCGGTCCGGGGAGAAAAGCGCCATCCGGGCGCGCTCGGGGGCTGCGCGGCGCGGGCAGGGCAGGGCCGGGCGGCGGCGGCGCGGTCCTAGGCGCGGGGCCGGGGGACGCGGAGGTGGCGACGGCCGCGGCGGGGGCGCGGGGAGCCGCGGGCGGGGAGCGCGGTGGATCCCGAGCTGCAGCTCCGCGCGCGCGCTCTGCCCATCACCCGCTCGGCTGAAGAGGCTACTGCTCCCGCCGCCGGAGGGGGAGGGAGGCGAGGGGGAGGGGAGGAGGCACGCGGCCGGGAGGAGCGCACTGAAGGGAGGGCTGGGAGAGCGCGGGGAGACGGGAGATGATCACCCGGAGCGCAGGGGCGGGGGGCGGGACGCGGGGAGGGAGGGCGGCGCGCGAGCCCATCAAAGGTTCCCACCAGCCGCGCTGGGGAAGGAGAAATTCAGGAGGAGCCGGGTCTCTGCCCCTCCCCCACCTCTCCTCCGGGCTTGCAGCCTTCGCGCCCTTTCGCTGGGATCCTCCTCTCGGGGCTCAGCCGGGAGCGTCACCCGGCTCGCCCGCCGCGGGGGCTCCTGCCGGGGCGAGGCTGCGGCGCCGGGCGGCCGGCCCGAGGCACCTGTGCGCGCCGCGCGGACCGCTCCACTGCGGCGGCTCCAGGCCGGCGTCCGCGCCCTGCTCTCCTCTCCCCTTCCTGGTCAGACTGTGATCATGGTTGTGCATCTGTGACATCTGCGCCCCCCCGCCTGCTTCCCTGGGCTCTCTGGCACGAAGTGTCCGGCGGGAAGGAGCCGCAGGGAGCTCAGTGCAGGCCACCAGCGCCCGCCCCCGGGAGCTGCTGCCCGGGCAGAGGTGGCGTGTGTTCGCCGCGGGGTTGACCAACTAACCAGGTAAAAACGAAAAAAAACATAAAAATGAAAAAAAACCCTGTGACCCGATTGCCTAGGACCATGGCACAGAGGCAGCCCTTTACCTGATGTACTGGTTCGCCTCTTCCTTTATCCCGACATCCTGGACAACCAGGACGGAACTGAACACGTTTACTGGAAACATTTGTCAGTCTTTTTATTGCAGAGCTTTTCGTTTTCAAGCCAGTTCTTCTAGGGTTGGCCTCGCTTTACTATTGTGGATTTCCTTGGCTCTGTTAGACTATGAATCAGTTCTGTTTATTCGCAAAGTACAAAGAGTCCCGTGAAAATAAATACTGCATTTGGTGCCTATCCACTTACAAGGTAGAGGGGGTGAATCCACACTTTCAGTAAATATGAAAACAATCAGGGCATTATTGACTGATTTCCACCACGAACCACATTTTTGTTTCATAATCTCACTTGGTGGTTGAAGGGAGGGAGGGAGCATTTAGGTTATTTGTGTGAGAGATGTGACTAAGGGGGGAAAAGCAGTGAACTCTCCTCAAATAACCTACCATAAGGTGATCAAATGACTCCCTGTGAGCACCCTAAAGGGAAAGAGTTTCTGATTTTGTGTGTCTTTACTTTAGTAGTCTTTCAGTTACTTAATAGTCATATTTAAAAAGCAAAAGGCTCTTAACCTTTAGAATAAAAAATTTAGGAATGTTATTTTAACTAAGTATGCCTTATATAAAAACGTACTTACGTTAAAATAGCTGCACTGTTGAGAATGGTGCATAAGTATGGAGAAGCATTTTTAATGCAATAAAATATACCCAGATATTGATGAAAGCCTCTGGCTCTTCCCATAGACATTCACGTGAGGGGGAAAAATGTTGCTGATAACGTATTACTCGATGGTCTATGTATTTTCAACTTGCTGGAATCTTTCCTGCGGAGTGTATCTGCCAGTGAAAGCATCTGGCTTCACATCTACCTGATAATCTGAATGACAGAAGCATCTCCTCATTAAGAGAAGAGATATCAAACTCCTCTAATACACCTCAGCTTGAAAAGGCGTGTGTTACGTCTCCAGATGTTCGGCATTGCACTGTGCAATTTCACCATCTGCTATTCTTTCAAGGAAGCCCATAGAGAGAAAATGGTTGGGGAAGACCTACAACTCATCCGAGCCTTAGGTCTTCTCAGCTGTGAGCATATTCTAGAAGGGGGCAGTACATTTTTTCTAATACTAGTGCTTACTAAGAATTCAGTCTTCATTCTCTCATCCCTGTCTAGGACATTCCTCATTCCTCCTTTGCTAAGGTGATTTGCCTTTGAAAATTTGTGCTGTTTTCCTCCTGCGTTTGATTATGACACTGTAATAGCAATATTTGTATAGTCTCATGTTATGGTTGTAAAAAGGCAGAGAAAAAAAGCCAGCTCAAATGCCTTAAAGCCAAGAGAAGGGATGACATTAAGAGTTCAGAAAGACAAGTGGCAACTCCTACACTCCAACCACTTGGCCCACCAGAGACAAGAGTCAGTGGGGTGTCAGTGGGGTGATAGGTGGACAGGCATCTGGTTCTCCTGCTGGAGGGACTAGGTTTCAGTCTAGAGTCTCAGGCTGCCTGAAAACTTTTCGGTCGCCTGTGCCACAGCATTTTCTACATGTCATATTCTTTCCTCCACATCTCCGTTGGTGTCATACTGTGTTAAACATTACAGCATGGGAAGCCAAATAAACAAAATAACAAGCTTCATTTTAAACCCTTTGAATTTACTTAACTGAGAACAAGTTCTCACAATGAAATTTTTTGAAATCAGAAAGATTGAAAACCCTATCTTTCAACAAATGCTGCACAGGTGCCAGAGATAGTTAGCAGAAGAAATATCCCTCTATTTGTTGAACACATTTAATAAGCACCCTTTGGGGGCAGGTATTATGTTAGGTCCGGGGGATACTACAGAGAAGAAAATTGGTAAGTGTGCTCTTGTGAAACTTAGAGTTTAGTGAATCAATAACAGTGCTTTTTCACTAAGAAAGGTTAGTTATGATGATGGTGAAGATGATGATAATGATAAATTTGAAGCCCAAAGAAGAAGTAGTTATTAATTACATTAAAGACATTAACAAGATTATGAGAAAAAATACAGATACTTAGGTTATGCTTATAGACAGTTCTTATATGAGTTCTTGAAGTGAAGAGAGAGAGGATTTCGAAAAGAGAGCAACATTTGTTGTAAAAGGAAACAATGGAAATTTTTTAGGCCAATGAAAATTTTGATGAGCCTTCACTTTTAAAAATTAACATCTGCTCATATCAGTGAGGAAGAATAGAGAGTAATAAATGTCTTTGAGGCTGTAGAGACTTCTGAAAAATTATCTATGTCCTATATAATGCGTATAATTGGTAATGCTGCCTGGATACATGAACAAAATCTGGCTGAAGATGGTGACAAAAATTAGCAACTTTCCCTTTCTCCTTCTGAATAATACACCAACCAACAAGGAGAATTAAAATACACACACAAACACACACAAACACCTGGCAAATTCTATTTTCGGTGAAGTCAGGAAGCAGATAACACGCAGTTTTCAAAATCTGTGTACAAGATGCCAGAACTTCTGAGGTTAACCAGAAGTCACAGAAGAGGAAGTAAGGAGAAGAGCAGGTAGTGGCCCAATGATATGTAATCTTAGAAAGCACTGACACAAATATAATTCTTGAAACGGAGAGTTTTACTGTGAAATGCAAAGGCTCTTTCCCTTGGACACAATGTTTTCAGAAACTGAAACTGGGCTGTAGCAAAAGGAGGAAAGGATGAAGGCTGGCAAGTGTAAAGAGGACTCTAGTTGTGGCTAATCTCACAAAACCCCCAAAAACGTGCATCTGCAGCTGAATTGCTCATTTTGATTTGCAAATCATATACATCTTGTTTTCAGCAACCAGTGTGGCAACTGAAATGAGTAGAGCTGGTGACAAAAGCCCTCTTGGAAATGTCCTGTCTGAAGTAATGCTGGGCTACACAAAGATTAAACAGAGGAGTGATGTTTGCAAAAAGCAGTCCATCTCTGAGGTGGCAGAGAAGACCAAAATTTTGTAAATCCCAGATGGCTATTTTCCCCTCTACTTTCCCCAGGAACCTAGATGAGAAAAACCTAACTCTGTTAATTATGAGTAATACAAAAAGAACAGCCACAGTATCAATATAAAATAATATAGGAAGACAGAAGAGCCACAATATGTACCAATTGTTAAAGAACACACACCTTAACAATGTTGCCATGGAGAAGTTGAAAAAGTCATCCTAGCATTCTGCTGTGAATTTTCATAAGGATACAATAGAGGACTTGCTTCTATGAATGAGAACTCCAAGGCACAAATGATGCTGAACTTGCGGCTGGGCCGGGGTGAGGGGGTTGCAGGGGTGTAGATGAAACAGTAGGAGCTGATGACCCAAAGCTGGCAAAACTCAAGAAAGAAGTGGGAGAAAATGAAAACCATCCTACATTAAGAATGACTGAGGAAGAATTACAAGGTAAAATGCACACTGAAGTAAATACAGTAAGGGAAAGAGGGCAGAAATGAGCAAGGCTAGCAAAATGAAACGGAAATAAAGAGATAAACAGGATCAGGCAGAACATAAAGGTAGAAAAGTTAGGCAAATTAATCTAACATACATAATTAGAGAACCTGGAGAAGAAAAATAAATAATGCAGAATAAATGATTAACACAATATTTAATATTTAAAGAGGAATATTCTTGAAATGAAAGAAGACTTGAAATTTTTTTTTAAAGGACCTAATGACTTCTAGGGAAAACTGGCACAGAATCATCACCACCGAAGTACGTCCTAGTATAGTAAGTATAATTTAAATATGATAAGAATGTTGGGGGTACACAAGCAAAAACAATCAGTAAATTAAAAAGAGAAATACTGAGATTGGCCTCAGAATTCTTTAATACAACATTCATTGCAGAATACTCATTTAATATCAGTGGAGGAAAGCACAAATGATACCGAAGAAAATAAAGTGAGAGGTAGGGTTATTTTTTTCTACTTAGTCAAACAGTCTTTCAAGTTTATCAAGTGTAAACAAACAGATTTGAACATGCAAGAACTAATGGAATATTATTCTCACAAACCCATCTTCAGGAAATCCCCAGTATAGAGAATGAAATTTAGCTTTCTAAGAGATAAAAGGAAGAGATATCTTGGATCAAGGACTGACTCTAAACATTGAATGTATACAACTGCTCATCTGAAATGTGAGGTTATGAGAATTAGAGCAAAATAATGAAATATAATGCTCATAGACCCCCAACAATATAAAGATTATATGTCTAAACAAAATTAGGATGAGAAAGGCAAAAGAAGATAAGTTATAAAACCATTGATTGTAAAATGGTCAAGATTCAAAGAAAATCATATAAAGGAACAAATAAATAGTCTAATATATTTAAGAATATAAAGGTAAACGATAAAAAGATAATATCTAATAATTGTGTAGTAAAATAGGAAGACAGGAAGAACAAGAAATACTAATTTTTATCATTACTTATTTTAGCAAGCTAACAGTTTCAGTCTTTAAAGAAATGTGGTTAATGTATATAGGAATACTTAAAACAGTAAGAAAAATGAAGTAAAAATCTTTATAAAATTTTTAAAAACACATAGAATGAAGGAATTTTACAAAGTTTAAAAAAGGTAATAGAATATGGCAGAACAAAGAGTGAACATATTCTTCGTATCAATAAATGTAAATAGGATTGTCTCATTTTCTATAAAAAAGTAGAGATTTCTACATTGGATCATGAAACAAAATATAATTTTATGTTTTATATTTACAGCAAGAAAACTCAGAATGTTTGAAAAATAAAAGTGTAGAAAAATATAAACGAGGCAAATGCACATACAAAGGAGGCAGGAATGAAAATTAACCAGAGACAAGGTGTCATACAAATAAAGAGCATGTTAAACAAGATGAGGAGGGTATTTATAGTTAATGTGCACCTTTCTATTTATACAAAACAGTTATGAATATCAATGTACCAAGGAGTATAGCACCAAGATAACTATATCAAAAATTATAATATATACAAGAAGATAAAATGAAGCTCACTATTAGTAAAAGTCTTTATACTTTAAAATTCACGAGAGTCAACATGTACAGACAATAAATAAAGCTATTAAACATTAAACTGTATATGCTCTTTTTTAGACCATTCTCACTTAGGATCATCAATGGAAAATCCTAGTTAAAATATTAACAAAAAACTCTAGCAGCATATTAAAAAACACACACAATGGCCCGGGCGGGTATGGCTCAGCGGTTCAGCATCAACCTAGGATCCAGGAGGTCACGGTTCGATTCCTGGTCAGGGACATGCCCAGCTGTGGGCTGGATCCCCAGTATGGGGCGTGCAGGAGGCAGCCGATCAATGACTCTCTCTCATCATTAATGTTTCTATCTCTCTCTCTCCTTCTCCCTTCCTCTCTCTGAAGTCAATAAAGATATATTTAAAAACAAACAAAACACAATGTTAGCACCAAGTGTGTGGTTTATGTTTAGGAATGTAAACATCTTTCTATATGGAAAAACTATTAACATACTTCATCACTTTCCTCATCTATAAAATGGCAATAATATATCAGTACCCAACTAATGGGACTTTTCACAATGGTTTAATGAGTTGCTGCTTATAAAATCTTTAGCAAGAGTGCCTGGAATAGAGTTGACCCTTTGTAAATGCTATCTGTTGTGTTTGTCAGCTTTCATCAGATATTAAAAAATGACTGTGCTCTGATAGTAATATAAATCTTATTTTCATTTTCTTGAATAAAATAACTTCTTGTGTTGGTTTATTAATGCTGTGTTCTCATCTTTTGTTCCTTCTCAGGGTTTTCATTATTATTTCTCAGGTCTTCTGTTCTTTTTGTATTATTATTAAAATCCTGCTAAGCATTAAAGTCAATTTACAAATTCAGAGTGTACTGCAAACTATCCAATAAAAATAATTTCAAATTATAATAGTAATATATAAGTTCTCTCTCTCTCTTCCCCCCTCCCTCTCTCTCTCTCTCTTTAAATGGACTTTATTTTTTAAAGCAGCTTTAGGTTCACAGCAAAGTTGAACAGAAGGTAGGGAGAGTTCCCATGTTCCCCTGTCCCCTCTACAAACAACCTTCCGCACCATCTACATTCTGCACAGAGTGGTGCTTGTTCCAACTGATGAACCCAAAGTCTGTCGTTTACTTTAGGGTTTACTCTCGATGTTGCACATTCTATGGACTTTGACAAATGTATAATGATATATGTCCAGTATTAAAATCGCATAAAGAATAGTTTCACTGCCCGAAAAATCCTCTGTCCACCTATTCATTCTTCCCTCTCCCTTAACCCTTAGCAACCTCTTGATAGTTTTGCCTTTTCCAGAATGTCATATAGTTGAAATCATATAGTAAGTAGCCTTTTCAAATTGGCTTCTTTCACTTAGTAATATGTATTTAAGATATATCCATGTCCTTTCATGGTTTATCCCCTCCCCCTCACTGAATTCTACTTTTTATACTATTAAGATTGTTACTAGCTTTGTTTTTACTAGTTTGGGGCTAGGGTATATTATTGTATCAGTGCATATCAAATTTTCTGAGTTTTTATTTTACAAGTGATAACATATTTAGAACACCTTTGCTAAGATATAAAAATTCTTTTTAATAGATGAGTGTAACTTTACTCTTATAAAATATATTATATTTGGACCAGCATATTTTCTTATTGTTATTTATTATACATATTTTTTCTATGAATTCCTTGTTAAATTACTTGACTGGTTTCATTTTTTATTGTGCTGACATCTATTTTCCCATTCATTTTAGATTGCTTTCACTCCCATATTCATTTCTATTCTAGTAGTTATCTTCAAATTTTTTACATCAGTATCTTAATTTAATTGTCATATCAAACACAAAAATTCATCATTGGCAATATCTGACTTCTGAAAAAGAGAAGATACTCTTAATTGCTTTGACATCCCCTTTTAACCCAGCTCACTTCTAGGTGCATCACACTTCCACTCTTGTTCTGTCTTGAATTTCAGTTATAAATGGTTACCTAATATTTTTCATCATTACTTATCAAATTTAAGTAACCCTTATTCATTTATTGTTTTAAATTCTTATTGAAATTATATATAATATAGTTATGTATATTATATATAATAATAGTATATAAATAGTAATAGTTATTAAAAAGTTTATTATAATTTACATATTATATATTTATCTATTTTCTATATGTTATATAGTGTATACTATATTATTATATAATATAAAGTATACATTATATGTAATATACATAATTTAATGGGCCTTATATATCTGAAAGGATATTTATTTTATCATTGCTCTTGAATTATGGAAAAAAGAAGTTATAATTTATAATTCTAGGTTACTGTTATATTTCCTCAGAATGTTAATGACATTGATCTGTTGATTTCATCTTTCCAGTATTGCTGCTAAGAAGTCTAAATGTTATTCTTTCTTTAAGCAACTTCTCTTTTCTCTCTGTTCACATTTAAGAATTTATGTATTTCTATTTGTCCTTCTCAGAAGTGTCACTTAAATGTTTTATACTGTTTGACACTTGGTAGGCTTTTTCCATTTAAAAATTATTCATTCTTTGGGTCTAGGAAATTATTACCAATAATTTTTTTAAAAACTCTTCTTAAACACTAATTCCATTTGTTTGCTTATCTTGTGCATCTTTTACACCTTCACAAGAACATTTAAGTCTGAGTTTTGTGTGATGTTATAGAGTAAATGGGGCATATGTATTCTCATAGTTCACTTATTCACTCTTGAATTAGTTCTTAATTAAAAAACAGGCAGTGATGAAATTTTTCTAACCAATGACAACATATATATATGTATACATATATATTTGGAAGTAGCAAAAGAGCCTCTATTCCAATATTTGTAAGAAATGCAGTAACATCTGCCTGAAAAGTTGGTGGGTTGTTATATACAATTTGGATAGGTTGCTGCTTTCTATAGTTTCTTTTTATATATTTAATGATTTGTATATTTATTTGAGTCCAACTTTGGTAGTATCCTTGAAACTGCTTCATAAAATCTCAGATTTCCAAGAAACATAATTGGGATCCTAACACCATTTTCCATGGGACATTCTCAAAATGAACACAGCCATGGGTGTAAATGTGGGAACAGAAGGAAGACAAGAAAGGCAAAGCTCAAATCTACTGAAGTCAAAAGTAGACAGTGAAATAACAGTAATTACAATGACCAGTGCACTGGTCATTGCACTTAAGTATTACTGAGCCCCTAAAGGTAGAACTGCTCTTTTCCTTGTGTTCTCATAATACTTTGTTCACAGGCCTATGTTACTACTAACCACTGCCTTAACTGGAGTTGCAGCCCTCAGTCCTTCTGTGCCTCACCCTCTGGGAACCGACCTGATGTCTTCCCACTGCAGAGTCTCAGGAACAGAGCAGATGCATCTGGACAAGGCTCAAGGCAGCAGAGATTACGGTTTGATTCAGATAGGATTAGAAATGTTTCTTCCATTGTAATAAGAGGGAACACAATATGTGGAACAGGAGTAGGAGGTTGATTTATAGAAAGACTGGGTAGTGCTATCTGATTGCATCAATTTTTGTGTGAAGGCATTACTTGCTGTGTTAGCTATGTATTAGTGCGTAACTAATTACCCTATCTTTTAGAGGCATAAAACAACAAACATCTATTGCTTCATATTTCTGTGAGCCATTCATCCTGTGGTGCAGAATCTCTAACAGGGCTGCAATCAAGGTAGCAGCTAAGGCTGCAGTCATTGGAGGCTGGCTCACATGGCTGTTGGCAGAGCTCAGGTGCTTGCTGGATGTTGGCTGTAGACATTCATTTCTTGCCACATGAGCTTATCCATAACATTACTAGAAACAGCAGCTTATCTCCTCCCAAGTGAATGATCCAATGGACAGCAAGACAGAGTGGCAAGATGGAACTTAGAGCCTTTTTGTAACCTAACCTGTGAACTGACATCCTATTGCTTTTCCTGTATTCTATGGTTAGAAGAAAGTCACTAGGTCCAGGCAACATTTATACAAGGGCACAAATACTAGGAGGTGGAGATCGGCAGTGAAGGGAGAGAAGTGTCTGTGGATGTTGGAGGAGAGTGGAAAACTTTGAAACAGCACTCTACAAAGAAGAGTGGAAGTATCAGCAAGTTTCGTCTCACCACACTACCTATTTGGACTTGGATGAATGAATGTAACTTTAGTGTCATTGAGTCAATCGGCTTACTACTCTTAGAAATGCCCCTGAGAAGGTTAAGTGGGGGTACATGGGTAATTTTAACACAGAAGATACCCAAGCACTGACAGATTTTATTTCTTTGAGGTCAATCTGGGCTAAGGAGTAAACCCTTTCTGCTTTTTGAGCTATCTTCCTGAGTTTTCTTCAGGAAGCATGCACCAGAAATAGAAGCTTGAAATAAGGAAAGATAGCTTAAAGAAAACTATTGGAATTAGTCAAGGAAAACATGGTGAAACATTTAATATCCTGCAATCTGGCCAAATTTGTCAGTGGCCCGTCTCCTAAGCATTTTTCAGAAGGCATCTCCATAGAAGACCTTTTCACTGCTTCTCTAGGTACAGAAAGTAGGGTAGCGATCTGTAGCACACACACACGCATGCACGCGCACACATACATGCACAGGTTGTCTCTAGTATCAGCTTTTTTGTTCCTTGCAGTAACAGAAATGCTGCTATGCAATTGAACATACTGATAAAGTACAAAGTAAAAGAGACAGACTTACTGAACAAGCCAGTGAGGAGATTTTGGAAGTGGAACAGAAATGAAACAAACCCCTCCAGCCATTTTTTCTGGAGAGGTCAGAATTGAGTGTCCAAATCCCAAATTTTGGGGTAACGTTTCTCAACCACCCAGAAGTGTCTGCCCCGGTTGGAGAAATGAATGAAGAGGTGCTGCGTTGTTTGAAAAGAGCTTAGGTGACAGAATTTGAAGATATTAAATCAGGTTACAGAATAGATTTTTATTTTGGTGAACACCCTTACTTCGAGCATAAAGTTCTGTCCAAAGCATTTCATCCGAGTGAGGGTGGTGATCCACCTTGAAACTCCACCGGGAGTCTGCAGAAGGTCTGCAGAACGTTCAGGCCCAAAGCAGAAGTGAGCCAGCGGGGGGGAGGGGGGGCTGCAGAACCAGAGGGTGCCCTGCCTGGTTCACGGGCCCTCCTGGAGCAGGGGCAGATGGGCCAGAAGAAGTCATCGGGACGATGGTTGGCCAAACCCGGCCCAGCGCTACCTGCTTCCTGACGTGTGTAATGGAGAAGGGGAGAAGAAGAAGATGATGGTGATGAAGAGGAAGGGTTGGGAGGTATTGATGGAGGAGGTGAGAGTGACAGTGAGGGAGATGAAGGTGATGATGAGGAGGGGAAGGAGAGGAAGATGAGGGAGAGGGTCACTGATGGAGCACTGATGGGTGTTAACCTTCTCTGTAAATTCTCTCCAGGCCTTGGGAGCAAGCTGGAGGCTTCCTTTGCCCTCTTGTGCTCAGTCACCCTGTTTCTGAGGCCTCTTTTCTCTCCTCCCTTACACCATGGTTCTCACTTTACTTTGGGGGTTGAGGGGAGATACCTTGAGCAGAACAGAGTGGGGAAAGGATCTCGGCCCCTCTCTGTTCCAGATTCATTCTTATCCTTTCCCATCTCTTGGCCATGTCACTGCCCATGAATTGCAATTTCTTCAGGGTCTTTTTTGTGGTAAATTATATAACCTAAAATTTGCCATTTTCAACATTTTTAAGTGTACAGTTTGGTGGCATTAATTACATTCTCAGTGTTGCACAACCACCATTACTATCTATTGTCAACTCACTCGTCAACTCCAGTAGAAACCCTGTAATCATTAAGCAGTAACTACTCCCCATTCCCCCCTCTCTGCAGCTTCTGGTCACCACTAACCTTTTTTTCTGTTACTATTAAGTTGCCTCTCCTAGATATTTCATGTAAGTGGAATCACACTATATCTGTCCGTTTTTTTGGTTTGGTTTATTTCATTCAGCATATTGTTTTCAAGTTTCATCCATGTTGTATCATATATCAGAGCTGCATTACTTTTTATGGATGAATATTTTGTCATATATATATCTATATAGCACATTTAACTGCAGTGTTTGAAAACAAAACCCTTTTAGATTTATGCAATGGAGAAATTCTTCTGTTGGAGTAAGAGTTAGTGATAAATATTAAAAAGTCCAGATTAAAAAATATCATTTCTAGATTTTCACTGTTATTTTCATGTTGCTCTGCCTTTTCAGTTATAGTTGCTCTTGAAACAGGAAACATAACAACTCAGTGAGATCACATAGAACAGGGAAAGTTATGTACCTCCTCTCTAAATTGAAGCTTTCTATGATATGACAAATATTTGTGGAAAATACATAACTCTTAGACCTGACAACACTACAAAATCTTCTTCTACTCAAGATGGATCATAAAATTTGAAAAAGATCTATCATTGTATATAGCTCAGTGTATCAACTAAACTGGGAAATGAAAAGAATACACTTCTCGGATTGATTGTGGGTTGTGCTGTTGACAGCGTCGGTTGTTTTTTTATTATCATAAGCTTGTTTCTGAGAATGTATTTTATTCCAAAAATACCATTTCAGCTAGGTAGTGGAAACTTGTATTTTCCAATGACATAATGTTTGAAAAACTAGTTAGGTCTCCTGTTAATCCCACTAATCAATATATAGCTAAAATCTAAAAACTCCAGATTTCATGTCACCAAAACTGCTGTTTGAGTTTCTTTTTTCTAAGTGTATTCCTATTAGTGATTTCCGAAACAACTTTCTTTCCAAGTAGTGCTTCCAGAACTCCAGTATTCTTGCCACCAGCATCCACACCTTATTCTTGGAAGAAAGCGATCCTGTCAGCTGGAATTTTGATGAAAACAGGACTTCAGTGGTATGTTAGAAGCAGAAATATTGACTAAAGTTGGATCTTTGCTCAATTTAATGCAATGAAATTATTTATATGTGCAGTATTCTACTGTGCTAAAAGATATAGAGAATTTAGAAAATGAGACACAGTCCCTGACCTCAAGGAGCTTGCAGTTTAAGTAGCACAGAAGAGATTAAGATTGCTGTGATAAAATTTGTTCTGGAAAGCACCATATAGAAAATTGTTAAATAAGATTGGATGAATGGAGATACTGAGTCTATCTGTTTGAGGAATCATGGAACATTCACAGAGCAGGTGACAGAAGAGTAGGGTAGACAATGAATAATCTAAGGGATTTTTTAAAATCAGCGTTGGAAGTTTGGCAGGAAGATTGCTTCAGTAGTTATATATAGAGAAGGCTTAGAAGTAGGGCACAGCTTTTCAGTTCCCAATCTGGAAGATGTTAGAGAATTGAAGGTGACAATTAGAAAGGGAAAGCATCCTCTGGGTGCCTGTTGTCCTGTCAGTGTTTGTGACTATGACAGGCCAGTGCACATGATTTTCTGAGACATTAAATCTAGATTTGTAATGACAGAAATGCTCGCCCTTACCTGAACTTTAGTTTAATTGAATTAAAAATTGTGAGTGAATGGTGGAATAAATATCTACTTTAACAAGCTTCCCCCACCTTGGAATCTACATTATAAGGTGGCAAGTAGCCATCAGTCTCCCCTGGATGTCTGCATAGAGAAAGGTCAGCTATCAACCTGAAGAACAGCCTAGCGCTATGAGATGAGAAAGAAGAAATTTTTTTTAAAGGCACTGAAAGTTTGATGTCCTTAGGTGAGCCTACTCAGAACTAATTCACCCATCATCACCCTTTTCCTCTAGCTTTCATCTTTCCAAATTAGGATTACTTGTAGTGCTACTCTAGGTCTTTTATTTTCTTTTCCAAAAACATCCTGCCTTTAATACCCAGCATCATATTTCTAAAAAAATCTCACCTATAATATATATAACAGATATTGTTCCAAGTTTATAGAGTAATGTTCACACTTTCTCTCAGCTTCAGAGCTAATAAATTATTTTTTATATTCTTACTTTTATGTGGACATTCCTACTGTTTAATGAAAGAAGACTGAATGCCTGTTTTTATATTGACATATTTCACGAAAACTTTGATTTGAAATTATTTCTTCCTTTTTTTTCTATTGGTGTTCTAAATATTTTGCTTTGTTTGTTTGCTTACAGAGGTATTTTTATGGTTCATACAAGAGAAAATCAGGGTTCTTGGATTCCAGCATGAAACAGTCATGTAATTAGACTGACAGTTTATGTAAAAATAACTTTTATTATAACAAAATTATTTCAAATGCAGATTAATAAAGAGAAGAAAATAAAATCACCGATGATTATATAGTTCTGACTAATCTCATAACTATCTATGTATCTATGTTTGTTCACACATATTTTTTAAAACCAAGGCGTATGATCATTTTACGTATGCTAATTAATAATAAATCTAAAGTATATTCTTGTGTCAATAAATTATGGCATTCCATTGCAAAAATTGCTATAATTTATTTATAGTAAGTTTTTATGATGTAATATCGGTTCATGTTTGCTAGAGAATGTCAGTTAATAACGGAAGTCTACCTTGTTTTAAGGGTTTTAGATAGTATTGAAGCAAATCTATGTAGAGTTTAGATAGTATTGAAGTAACCTAAAGTTCTGAGTCATTTTGGGTAGTCTAAGCTGGGTAAATGTAGCCATCTGACAGAACTTCCAGCAGCAGTAGAAATTTTACACATAAGTGTGTGTTTTATGTTTTAAATATATGAGAAACTGTGATATATCTTGAATCAAAAGTTTTAAGTGTCCTTCCTCAGGGCAAATGAAATTTCCTATTTGCATTAATTTGTCCTAAATATTTGGGGTAAACCAAATCAAACATGACTTTAAACCTGCCATTCTGTGTATAGTTTATATTAATATAAACCTTTAAAATATTTTGAAAACAAATAGATACTTAGAAATATAAATATAATAAATAGAAATTATTCCCAATCTTAACATACAAAAATGTTTGAGTTTTTACCTCCAGATATACATACAACTAGAGCATACTAAATTTACTGTGTTATAATGTTCTTTTTATTTAATTTAAAAACATTTTCCCATGATTTTAAACAAATACACAATGATCTATTTGGTGCCTTTTCTCACAACTCGTGTAAAAATATATTTCCTCAAATTATTTGTTTATAAATAATGTGTAGAAAGTTCTTGTAGCTGAATTATTGTGTAACTTCTCCGTTATTTTCTTATGACATTCCTAGAATTGGAATTTTATAAAAAATTGTTTTATGAAGTTTTTTATATCAAAATTTTATTCAAAAATTAATATATTTCCTTGATACAATGCAGTTAAATTAGAAGTTAATAACTAATAGGTAAATAAAAACCCTTATATTTTTGAATAACTAGGAAGCTAAACACAAATGCACATAAATTCAAGCTAAAATAGAAAACCTATAAAGGACTTTATATCTTTCCTTTCTAGGAATAAGGTTAGAAAATAACTAACTAAATAAATAAATGCTGATAAAACTCATGACTTCAATTTCATGCAATCATTAAAAAAAGCAATGACATATAAACAAAGGTTAGGAAACCTCTGGAAAGTAAGAGGCTCAATAAAGAAAGATGCATATTGCAACACTAAATCTCATTTTTTGGAGAACTAATGTGACTGGTTTCATTGACCTTTGAGAAACACATTCCAGAAATCTAGACAGGAATCAAAACGTATATCTCAACAGAGTGGGGCCACTGTGTGCTGCCCCTGTGATTTGGAAAGTTTACTGAAACTATCCTCTGTTCACAAAACAAAATATATACATGTTTTATGAGTACATTCTTGACTTTGGAATACTAAATCAATTTCACTGACACTTTTTTTTTTAAAATTACAGTGGCTATATCTAATAACCTTGGGAAAAGGTATTAGAACTTTAGTATTCAAAAGGCCCAATATGATGAAAGGCTATCTTAGAAGTCTGCATAAGCACTAAGGTTAGTGCCTTCAGGACTTGAAAAACTGGTAAATCAAGGCAAGTTCTTTCATGATCTGATTTACTTGCGATTTTTATGGACCTGGACAAATATTAGTTTAGTTGTAGCAGCAACTTCAACTTTTATTTTATTTTCCTTGTACTTTTCCTTCTATGAGGTTGAAATTATTAGCTTGTGGTGATAGCTTCACAGGTGTTTGTGTATGTTCAAACTCATCAAATTGTGTGCATTAAATATGTGCAGTTTTTGTAGCAATTATACCTCAATACAGCTATTAATAAAATAGTACTATTTATATAATATATATCCACAGGGTAGGAAAGCAATCTATTGAAAACTAGCTATTCCCTTAATCTGTTCTCATTCATTCATTGATTCCTTCATTGATCTTTTATTAATTATTGTGCATTCTGTGTTACTGGTACTGAATTAGACACTGGAGGTTCCAATATGAAAAAGTCACTGTATTTTTGAAGAGACTGGTGTAGATTTTTATGATAATACAATGTGCTGTGTTTGGGTTCTACAGTTAGGGAGCAATATTCTTAGTAGCTTTGGCTCTCAAATCATTCTGTATAAATTCAAAGTGTGCTCCATAGATCACCAGCCAAGTAGCCTCGCACAAGGATCTAACTCTTCTGCACAGTTTTCTCATCACTGAAGGAAGCTGATGACAGCACCTACAGAATGGGGTTGTTTTGAGAAGTAAACGAGCTAACACCTGTCTCTGTAACAGTGAATGACACATTGTTACACATTCATGTTATTTATTGTTATTGCTGATCTTGTTATTAAAGAATGATTGTGCTAAAAGGTCAAGGAGGAAGGAGCGATTTATGCACAGTGGGAAGGGCAGGAGATCATAATGAAGTAGAAAAGAAAGGGAAAGAAACCCCAAGTGCAAGACGGAGGGAGAGCGGTGCCGAGTAGTGAGGTGTGGAGCAGCAGAGCAAGTGCAGAGGACAGCGACCTTTCACACTGCCAGTGATGTGCCACTGTGACAAACTTGGAATGTATCTTGGAAGTGTTTAGTCTTTTAAAGAAAGAAGTAATGCGATTAGATTTGGATGTGGGACGCTTGAGAGGAGGAAGAGAAGGTAGCATGAGAGATGTGGAAACAGATCTGAGTGTGGACAGTGGGATTAGAGTTAGACAGTCAATTTGTCCAGGTTAGAGACCGAAGACAATCTAAAATTAGGACATTAAAGGGTAGACTGAGAAATATGCTCATAAATTTTTTAAGACATATAGGTGATGAGAAGGTGGGATTTAAAGCTGACTCTCAAACTTCTAGTTTGTGCAACTGGGTGCATGTGATGCTATTAGCCCAGACAGGAGATATAATACAATTATTTTAAATATTTATTTAGGTCTTAATTTGTACCAGGCTCTGCTGTAAATGCTTTTTATGCATTAATATATCTAATGCAACAATGCTACAGTTAATAACATTTCCATTTTTCAGGTGAGGAAAATTTAGGAGATGGAGAAAAAGTAACTTGCCCGAGGTCACAGAGCTAGTGACCAGTAGAGTGGGATTCCAAGTGTGGTTAAGAGTTGAACAGCCTGTGCCCTGGAGTTATACAATCTCATTACTCAGGAGAGGAGCAGCTCTGAGGAGACAATAGAAGAATATGAATATCAATAAGGCCTACCTTTAGAACCTGAAGATTTTGCTATTTTTTTCCTGCAGCATTTTATACATTTGCACTGCCAACACAGCAGCATTTTAGTTCATCATTTTAATTACTAATCAACTTTATTGTGTCTTTTTTACAGCCATCTATTACTTTCAACCAATGAACTAGTAACTCTATCAAAAATAATGTGGGCTTAATTTGGAATAATTTATTGTTTATCATTATATGCTTTTTCCCAGTGGTTAGTTACCCCTTTCATTTTAAATGTTCATATTTTCTATTATGCTGAGCTGTGTTTTTTCTCCTTATGAATGGAGACGCTTTTTTATATTTCCCAGACATGCAGCTAATTAAACATTTATTTATTGATGTGGATCGGGGTGATGGAAATTAAATATAATCCTAAACCTGTGTCTCAAGAAACCAATACAAATCCTTTCAAAATTCCTTATTGGCTTATCATTACATATCTGTGTTAACTGGATGCATTTAATTATATTAATAAGTCCTTAAAGATGCTAATAAACAACTCTGTTTCTACACACATACTAAACCATAAAATATTAGTCTGTCATTTACTTAATAAATGACCACATATATTAAAATAAACTCAAGGGCTAGGCAATTTTACAGATGTGATGGGAATTCTACCTTTCCTATTTATGTAACTTCCACCTGCTTTAATTCACATTTTCTATGGATGCTACACAAATCTAGAACATCAAGAATGTGAATACAATCCTTGGAATTAGTGAATGGTTTTCTTACATGATGTGAGAGGGCAAAAAACATAAATATTTATTATTGGTTTTAAATTTAATAAATAAAATGTTTATTATCAAATTGTTCTTTTAAAGTAGGACAGGTAAAATAGAGGCACAAACCTGAATTGGCTTGAAACCAAACCAAGCTGCAAATACACTCATTTATTAATGCTCTACTCTGAATGGTGAGACTCATAATCTTGTAGAGCCTCAGTTAGCTTTTTCTCTCATTCTCCCCAGAAGTTATTTCAAATCTTCTTCTCCCAAGTCTCTTATGAAATCAGGGCCCTGCTCATGATCAGAAATGAATTTGCCTCAGAAGTGCTAGGGAAACTGAGAATCACAGGTAAGAACTACGTTAATTTCCTTCTTTCCTTTCACTAAATTCATGAAGTGTCTTTTCTCCTGAGGCCATTCTTGAGTTAGCCTCTCCTACCTCCTCTCCTGAGAACTTGCTCCATCTTAGCTGTGTCCACTGTTCCACTTGCTGGTGACTCATTTCCAGTATTTGAACACGGCTCGAGTCTTCACGTCTAAGTTTCCTATAACTACTGTACCACAGTGGAGTGGCTTAAACAACAGAAATGTATTGCCTCACAGTTCTGGAGGCCAGAAGTCTTTTTTTTTTAAATATATCGTTATTGATTTCAGAGAGAAGAAGGAAGAGGGAGAGAGAGAGATAGAAACATCAATGATGAGAGAGTCATTAATCAGCTGCCTTCTGCACTCCCTGGATTGGGGGTGGAGCCCGCGACCCGGGCATGTGCCCTGACCGGGAATTGAACCATGATTTTCTGGATCCCAGGTCAACACTCAAACGCTGAGCCACACCTGCAGGGCTGGAGGCCAGCAGTCTTAAATCAAGGTGTCCACAGGACCAAGCTCCTTCTGATATCTGTAGTGAAATCCTTTCTTGCCTCTTCCCTAGCTCCTCCGGCTTTGCTGGCAGTTTTGCAGTTCCTTCGCTTGCAGCTGCACAAACCAGTCACATCACATTCTTCCTATGTGTGTCTGTTTTCACATGGCCATCGTCTCATAAGGACACCAGTCATACTGGACTAGAGGCCCATTCTACTGTGTTATGTTTTCATCTTAACTAATTACATCTGCAGCGACCTTATTTCTAAATCAGGCCATATTCTGAAGTACTGGGGTTAGAACTTCCAACGTATCTTTTCTGGGGGGGTGACAGTTCAACCCACAACACCATCTTAATAAAACACAACAACTTAATTAAACTTTAAAATATTCCTTAATCAGACTTATTGTTTCAGTCACCATTTTTATCTTTATATCCCTTTACAAATTTTTGAAGGTTTTGGCAAAATTTCTGCCTTTATTTTCTCATCAATCTATTCACTCTTCACCATGCCTTTAAAGAAAATTGTCTTTCCTTGTGTATGTGTGTATATGAGTACATTTGTCCTGATTATGCAAAAATAAATATTAACTCAACCTGACAGTTCTATTTCTCATTCACTGCCAGTGGAAAACCAGTCAGCCTGGTTTTGTAATTTGCCTACTGAATCTCCAAGTCCCAAACATTTAAACTGCAGTACTGACAAACAATTATATCTATGAATGTTCTCTCAGACAAAAATGTCATCCTCTCATTTCTGAAAGCCCAGCATCCATCCTTCTTTGCCTCTCAGGAAATTCTCATTGTGAAAATGAAGCAACCAACAGTAACTTTCTGATTTTCTTGCCCAAAGCACGCTTCTACTGGCATCAGGACCTATAGTCTCATCTCCTCCCTTTTAACCATGAGAGCCATGTTTACTTCTATTAAAGGTCAAAATTTCCTTTTAACTCTGATTCCCTGTTCTTCTCAGATTACAGGGGCTTCCTTTGCAGTTTCTATTGTGTTTTCTACATCATAATGCCCTGTGTAGAAGATTATCCACAACATATTTTAAACGTTCTTTATATGTTCTGTCTTTGTTTTAAACTCTGGTTTCCTATTCTTCTCAGTTTATAGAGATGTCTTTTGCAGTTTCCATTTCTGTTTTCTTCATCATAATGCCCTGGTTTAAAGGATTACTCTCAACAACATATAAATAAATATTCTTTATATCTCCTGTCTTTGTTTTAAACTCTATTTATATCTTTATCTTCTTTCATGTGAAATTGCCATTTTTTTTGGTTCAGCTTTACAGTAAAACTTTTTGAAAAAATTATCTTCATTTACAGGCTGAATTTTTTAACCTTCTATTAGCCTTTTAATTTTAAAATATTATCTAAAATTCTTTAAACAAAGAATACAATTGACCCTTGAACAACATGGGGGATTAGAAGTCTCCTTCCCCATGCAGCCAGAGGTTCACATATAAATTTTGACTCCCCCAAAAGTTAACTAATAGCCCACTGTTGACCAGAGCCTTATTGATAATGTAAACCATTAACACATATTTTGTATGTTCTATGTATTATATACTTACTGTATTCTTAGAATAAAATAAGATAGAGGGGAAAAAATGTTAAGAAAATCGTCAAGGAAATGAAAATAATTTACAATATTTATTGAAAAACATCCACATATAAATAGACCCATGTAGTTGAAACCTGTTTTGTTCAAGAGTCAACTATACTTATATTTACTATTTTATTGTGAAATTCACATAGTACATATGACATATTTATATTTTAAAGAACAACAATAAAAAGTAATACTTAAGTTCCCACAAATAAGTTTAATAATAAAACATTACTAATTTTAAAGCACTTTGGATGCTTTTCCCTAATCCCCTATTTTACTTTCTTTGCACTTTTGTTAACCGATTTCTTGCTTTCTTTTGTATTTCTGTGGTAGCTTTTCTTTTGAAAATATAACAAATACAGAAAAGTTAATTATGTAAATGTACAGGTTTAATTTATACAGCTACACCTATGAACCACCATCAAAGTCCAACATAGAACATCGTAAGCCCTCAGAAGCCAACAAAAAAGGTTATTAGTATAGTGTGAATTAATTAATAAGACTTAATTTTTAGGCAGCTTTAAGGTCACAGTAAAATTGAGCATAATGTGTAGAGAGTTCCCACAGATGCACAATTGCCCCACTACACATAATCTTCCCCACCATCAACATCCCCCACCACAGCATATTATTTGTTGCAATTGTCAAGTTCATGGAGGTAAAACTCACAAGGGCTTGAGGGCTTCCGTATGATTGGGTCTCTCTAAAGTTTTTAACTCTCAGATTTGTGCACACTGAGCCTCCAGCAATTTGTCAACTACAGTTCAGGTTTTCCTACCCCAGCACCAGTTCAGGCAGAGGTTTCTTTTTGTGGATTCCTGCTCCAGTAACTTGGAATTCTTTGTATTTAGCTGTCTGTATCTCTAATTTTTAGGGCAGCAGTTTGCTCTGTGACTTTACTTCTCTGATGGATCTAAGAAAAGTTAATTTTTCAGTTTGCTCATCTTTTTTGCTTATTGTTAAGATGGAGTAGCATTTCTAAATGGCTCACTTGCTAGACTAGAACATAGAAAGTTCTCCTAGTATAGCTCTTTATAGTTAATGTTCACTTATGTCTACCCAATATTTTTCCTTTTTATTTCTTGGTCTGTTTTCTTGTGTTTTTGTTTCCATTTGAAATAGTTTTATTCTGCTTAAATTATTTCCTTAGTGTTTCTTTTAGTATAGAACACTAGTAACAGAGTTTTTGATTTTGTCTGAAAACATTTTTATTTAATTTTGACCCTGAAGGATATTTTAGCTAGATATGGAATCAAAGTTGACTATCCTTTTTCTTCAGTGTAATTTTTAAAAATAAAGTTTCTCTTGAGAAATCTGTCTGTTTTGTTAATTTTACTTTAAATGTAGTATATCTTCTTTTTTCTCTGTCTGTTAAGATTTTTGTTTTGTTTTGATTTTCAGTACTTTTACTACAGTGTGCCTAAGTGTGATGATTGCACTTACCTTACTTGGTTTGTAGAGTTTTTTAAATTGGTGGGTTAAATTTCTTCATTAGTTTTAGAAAATTCTCAGCCATTGTATCTTTAAATATTGCCACTGCCCCATTTGCTCTTTCCTCTCTTTCTAAGTCTCCAGTTACATATATATTAGAAATTATATTTTTGGTAGTACCTTTTCTAAAAGTTTCAAAATATTTTTGTTATTTAATGTGTACTTTTGTAACTAATACTATATGTTTTAATTGCATTGTCAACAGGAAATAGTCTGTATAATTATGGTTCTATGACACTTATCAGTTTATTGTTTGTAATTTAAATATAGTTTTATAAGTGATATATGTATATATGCAAAAAAATGTGTATTCAGTAAGTGCATGGTATGGAGTTCTGTATATTTCCATTACATTGTTTGTTAGTTGTTTAAACCACTTGTAGCATACTGTGTTTCCATTGCTCAATTTATTTATTGTTGAGAGAAAAATGTTATAATCTTCTATGTGATTTCAGATTTAAAATAATTTTTTTTGTAGTTCTGTACATTTTACTTATATATTTTAAGTTTATACTACCTGGAGAGTACAAGTTTAAAACAATACTATTTTAACTGTCATTTCTTTTATAATATTAGTCAATTTCTTCTATAATGTAGAACTTTTCCCACTTACTGGAGCTGTTTACTTACTCTGAAATACAGTTCCTAATGGAAAGGATGATGTTTTACATCTTATACTTTAGTTACTGAGTTCACAGCAAGGAAATATTTTATCAAATGTTGACCTATAAGTTTTTTCTGGCTTTATTGTTTTTGCATACTAAATCTTGGGATTTCAAAGACTTTTTTATTTCTCTGCAATTGTTATTCTTTTGGTGCTCAACTTTGGTCAGTGAGGAATTCTTAAATTTGTTTGTTTGTTGTTTTAATGTTACCTCATTAATTTTGAAGGCACCTTGAATTTTGGTACAACAAAATGTCTCAGCTTCAAATTGCACCCTTTCTGCCCTAGACCAGAAACTAGATGTTGCTCTATGAAACTCCTATTACTTTTAGTTTTTCCTGGATTTTTTTTCTTTTTCAATTCTTTACATTTCATTTACTTGACTCTATTTTACATTTTCTTCCCAAGACATATGCTTATTTTCAACATAACGAGATTATGTATATAATACATATACAGATTGATTTGGGTAGAGAGAAGTCTGTTATCATTTAACATTATGACACATAGTGATAAATAGGGGCATATGATGAAAATTTTAATCTATTAAATGAAATGTCTGACTTTTAACTAAAATGTGAACTTCATGTTGCCAAACTTCCAGATGTTAAAGATGAGAAGTAATGGTATATATGTGCAATGGAATATAATTCAGCCATAAAAAGATGAAAAAATCCTACCATTTGTGACAACAAGGATGGACCTTAAAAGCATTATGCTAAGTGAAATAAGTCAGACAGAGAAAGGCAAATACTGTATGATCTCACATGTGGAATCTAAAAACAAACATACAAACAACAACAACAACAACAAAAAGCGAACTCATAGAAAAAAAGATCAGACTTGTGGTTACCAAAGACAGGGTGGGGGAGGGGAAATTGGAGGAAGGTGGTCAAAAGGTGCGAACTTCTGGTTATAAGACAATAAGTGCTCAGGATGTAATGTATAACATTACATGTATAGTTAACACTAATACATGATATATATGAAAGTTGTTCAGAGTAAAACCTAGGAGTTCTTATCTCCCCAATTTTTTTCTTTTTTCTTTTTATTGTTTCTTTATGAGAAGACAGATGCTAGTTGAACCTATTGTGGCAATTATTTCACAACATATGTAAATGAAACCATCATGCTGTACACCTTAAACTTATCCAGTGATATATGTCAATTATTTCTCAATAACACAGAAAAAATAAAAAAGAACAGGCTAAAGTGGGATATACCAAAGAGGAGATTTAACACAAGAAACAGGTAAAGAGAACTTCCAATAAGAAGATGAAGAAAGATCCCAGATACCAGCTATGCCCCAGATTAAATTAGAGAGGAGTAACTCAGGAGATAAATGTGTTGAAGTCTGACTTCTGCAGCCTGCCCACTGCCACTGCTCTATTATTAATCAGAGTGCAGAAGGGCCAGATACAACCTGGCCCAGATTCTTACCTGGACTTAGCTAGATTAATCATGTGCTGATAAAGTTCTTGCTCTTCTTGTGCTTTACTTGCTAGATCAACTGAAGACACTTATTTGATTTCACAAGTCTTCTGTTTTGACCAATTCATGAAGCTAAAGTTGGGCTATAGTGAGCTTAGAAGCAGAAAATACAAAATTGTCCGCTCCTCCTGACCATATTTCTGTTGGAGATCCCCTAATACCTGCTACTTACGGCTGCCTAGTTAGATGGCCCTAATTAAACGAGCCCTATATTTTTCATGACTCTTATGGCCTCACCCATGAATTTCCCCAGAAGGGTCTCTAATATACTCTCAGAGACTCAAAAACCTCACCAGCAGAGCTTCTCCTAAAAGCTTTTCTCTAATATAAATATCTCTTTTTCTTACACATTTAGGCTTGTGCTTAATACTTACATTTTCAAACCTATGTATTCACACCCAGCTGGTAAAATCAATATGGCTGTGGCACGTGTGGCCCAGTTGGTTGGAACATCGTTTCCTGTGCTGAAAGGTTTGTTTGGTCAGCAAAAGAGCTCTCTGGGGCCTCTTTTGTAAGGGTTGGGGGTTTTGTCCCCAGTTGGGGTGCATACGGGAGGCCACTGTTTGATGTTTCTCTCTCACATTGATGCATCTCTCTCTCTTCCTCCCTTTTTCTGAAATCAATAAACATATCCTTGGGTAAGGATTAAAAATAAATTAATTATTTTTAAAAAATCTATATGGAAAAAGAAAGTGATGAACACAAAAGTCATTCTAGACGATGAAAGTAATGTGATCTGGTAGACACAGAACTTGAAGGGAACAGTAGTATTCTTTCTTTTAAACTTCATGGTAAGTGGTAAGTACTGTGATATTAATTTATTCTTTAAATATATATATATATATATACATGTATATACATATATATATATACACATACACATATGTGTGTGTGTGTGTGTTTTAGTCTGTTTATCAACTAGCTGACTTAGACAACAAACATTTATTTCTCGCAGTTCTGGAAGCTGGAAAATCCAAGATCAACATGCAGCAGATTCAGTTTCTGGTGAGCTTTCACTTTCTGATTCAGCTGTTTTCTCATTATATTCTTATATGGCAGAGAGCAAAAGAGCTCCCTGGGGCCTCTTTTATAAGGACACTGCCCCATTCATGATGGTTCCATCTTCATGGCCTAATCACATCTCAAAGGCCCTATCTCTAATACTATCACATTGAGGGTTAGAATTTCAACATATGAGATTTAGGGGGACACATTCAATTCATAACAATGATAGATTAGACAACAAAAAATTTTTCAATAGAATTTATTATTGTCAAATATGGAGAAATAGGCCTATTGTATACGCCCGATGGAAATATTATATTGGTATAACATTAGACAAAGGTACATTGGACAAAGGGGTTGTATTTAAAATAATTAACTGGACAACATGGGCACTGATCATTGAGAGTATACTTTTAGGCAAACTTCACATATGTGCACAAGGAGGTATGCGGAAGGCTGTTTGCTGCGATTTTTTTGGAATAGTAGAAGTTTGATCTCTAAATAGTCACCAATTGGGAATGAATAAATAAAACATAAGTATGTTGTTATACGACTGTTAGATCAACTAGATTACATGTCAAGTTGCAAAAAGAAAGTTGTAGAAACATTTGCCCAGCATGATACTATTTATGTAGATAAACACATAATTAACTAATGTTCATGTTTTATAGATGATATACATGTACTATGAGAATGAAAAACAGTGTTTGATAGAATACACTCCAAATTCATGATAGTGGTTGTCTCTGGAGAAGAAAGACGTGTGTGACTAAGAACAAGAGCACCGGGGAATTCAACATTATCTGTATTTGCTTCTTTTATATTTTAAAAAAAAGTAAATATGCCAAGATGTTAAGCTTTATTACATCTTAGAGGCTTACATTTGAAGTTTGCTATATATATTTTGAGAGATATTCAAAGCAAGTGAAGAAATTAAGGAGGATTGGAGTGGGGGGAAATTGAAGTGGTAATGAGACAAGGGTGGAAGCTGGAGGCTGCAAAATTATACAAACATTTGAATTCACCTCCAAAAGTGTTAGTTGCAATATTAGTCAACATTTTTCATTTTTTTTTACTGTTAAGGCTCATCTTAACCTGCATGTTAAATGGAGATATAATCATACTGTGTGTGTGTGTGTTTAGGTTGGAGCAAAATAAATGCTCAAAGATTTGTGAATTTTAAAGACTCTGAGTTTCAAGTTTTGTAGTTATTGTTTATTGTTCAACCAAAAAAACATTACTTTTAATCTCTATATAGTAAAATGCATGTTATGTCAGCCACATATATAATAATCTAGCCAATAACTACGAGGCACATAAGACACTCTCCTTAGAGGACAATTCGAATTCATTGTTTCCTTCTCAAATGGCTCAAAGTACCTAGCTTGGCTCAACACAATAGTCCTTTGTTGAAAGTCATCTATTATTTTCTGTAACATTGTGTACTTTGACATCACAATGCATCAGGATACCCACTATTGGTATCCCTCTTGAAACAATAGTCCCATCTGTGGTCTCTCTTATTCTCACACAGGCCAAGCAGAGTGCAACATTCAGAAACTGGCTAACTAGCCACGGTCTCTGCAATGCACTCATTCAGAGCCACTGAGACTCACAGATGGATGCATTGCTGTGATAATGTTGCACTGTACTTCTCTCAGATGAACTGGAAAGTTGTCTTACTCATTGGAGCCCGGAGAGCCATTCACTGTTATCCCATGTCTGCACTATTAGCTCATGCTCCAGAACAAGCCTATGTTTCGGCCTGCAGTGTACAATAACTGTATTTTAGATGCAAGTTCATGCTGTCACTTGGTTGAACAAAGTATAACAATGGAACAAATACAGCCTATTATAACTGCCTGTAGTCAGCAGACTATGTTTATGATAATAACTAATGGATTGTATTTTTAGCAACAGAAGTGATATCATAAATAGAAAATACAGAAGGCTGATTAGATTACTTACAGTTTAGGGAGTTGTTTATATTAAATCAAGAAGACAACCAATAACAGTACTATTGGACCACAAACTGCAGTAGTGTATTTTATACAAAAGACTAACGTGGTTAGCATACCTACCACAGTGATATGGATATAATTATAATATCATCTCACCTAACCATGTGTTGCAGTGTGAATCCATACAAATAGACTTTACTGAACTTAGTTGAACAAAAATTCTTTCACATGATACACATGAATCTCTTGTTTCTCTTTAGTAAAAGGCAGCCTTGGAAAAGAACAGGATGGTGGTCACAGCTACCTAAATACCCATCAATGCCTATGGAATACTATGAAACTATTAAAAGGAATAGAATAATAATATATATATTCTTACATGGAAAGATCTCCAAAATATATTAAGGGAAAAAACCCAGTTGCAGAACAGTGTATTTAATCCCATTTTAAAAATAAAGTTATGTATATTTGTGTAAAATAAAAACATAAGCATATTTTAGTATCATTCCAGAGGAAGTTGGAGATAACAGGATCCTTTGCCCTTAAGTACTTTTATATAAATAGTTGACTTCTACCAAACAAAGATATTCTTACATTATTTTATGTCTTACATCATTTTTATGCTTAATCCACAGTCTCTATTTAAATTCTATCAACTTCTCCAAAATGACCATTATAGCCATTTTTTTCTTGGTCCAGGACCCAATCAAGGATTACCCATTGCATTCACTGACCATATTTCTTTAGTCTCATTTGTTGAGAAAAACATTTTCAGCTTTTCTTTGTGCTTATTGATTTTAACATTTTTGAAATGCACAAGCCAATTATTTTGTAGACTCTCACTTTGAGTTTGTCTGATGTTTCTCTCTCATTTGATTCAGGGTAAGAATTTTGGCAGGTATACCACCAACCTTATGTAGGATCCTCAGTGCATTATACCAAGACGCATATATTGTTGGCTTGTACCAATATCGGTGATTTTAATTTTGATCATTGATTTTTCATCTATCATTAGGTTCTATGGCTTCTTTAAAGGTAACCAGGTCATACTCTGTGGGAGCTTGTTAAAGGAAGGATTGTGACTTTTACATATCTTTGTGAGCTCTGGTTTTAACAGTCATATGGTATATATATTTAGTGTTCACCATACCGCTGAACACACTATTCCTGGTGCTAGTAGTGATTTTTTTTTCTGTCATTGGTTTATAGCTGTGGCCAATTTGAATTTGACAATCAGTGCAAGAAGTAAGGATACTAAGTGCTGGCCCTGAAAATTTTGAGATGTTAGCTATTTCATATTCTAACCAATCCTGAAAGTGGTTTATTCAGGCAACATTTCTAATGTACATAAAAGTATTCTATTTAGTGTAATTAATCTACTTGTAGGTAATGGCCTCTCACTGGATTTGTCCCACTGTGATGGTTATAAATGAGCAAAAATAATTTGTGTTTCTAAAATATGCCTTAGAGGCTCCAATTTCTGATAATTTACTGATTAATACTTATTTACCTTATGTCAAAATAAAAGGCCAACTTTGTGAAACCAGTGGGATCAAACATAATTAAACGACAACAATAAATAAGTCATTGGGTATTTTTGTGGACAAAATCTGGCTGATTAATCTTTATATTTTGACAGTGTATTGATGTATTCATAAATTCCACCCAGGGGTACTCTAAGTCTTTATAGGACAAGGGTTCTTTTAGGTATTTAGACCTTCTTGAGGAGGGGAAACTACTTGATATTATAGTGCAAGAGTAGTTTACATTAAATTTTATTTGAGAAACTGTGATTATCTTAAAAGTATGGCTAATTTCAAATAAATTTTTATCAATGTTTTAGATGTAGCAAAGCTACTATGAGATTCTAGTGACTTTTTTTTTTCCTGTTTTTCTATCACTTTACTTCTCTTTTTATGACCATGGGAGCAGCACAAATAGTGGTTAAGAGCTTTCACTTTGGAGACAGACACAGTTTGAATTCTGGCCCTATCATGTACCAACTATAGGTCCTAGTCAAGATGTCTGATCCCTCTACTCTTTATTTTCCAAATGAGTAAATGTACTTAATTTAGGATTACTGTGAGGACTTAGTAAGGCAGTGCATTGAAAGCACTTGCTATAATGCTTGCTATATAGTAATCACTTAATTAAATATACATGCTCATTGTCTGTATCTTCTGCTCTGTGACTCTATCTCATATGATGGTCAGTTTCTTGTATTTAACATAAAAATCAGACAGAGAAGATTCTTTAATGGGTAAAATGCCTTCATAGACTTCTGGAAGTCTTTTGGTGCATTTGAACCAGGAGAATGCCAGCCCATGCCTTAGTTGTGGAAATCATAACTAATCAAACTGTTGGAGGAGGGCATTGAGAAGATGTAATTACTAGCTGACCTGAGAGCTGGGTCTGGTTAATCAGAGGCCCCTCACTCCCTCCTCTGTCCTTAGAATGTACATTCTGCTCGCTGTCCCAGAGTTGGAACTGTTTCGAAGACACAGCCTTGAGAGAGCAATGTATTGTTGAGACCATCTGGATGGTATATGTGACTGAACCCTGGTAAACCCTCTAGATAAACGTTTATGATTCTGATGGGCGGGAGCGGAGATTCACTCATCTTGTAGTCACTCAGGACAAGCCTCATATGTAAGTTCCCTTGCTTATTAAAACTGCCACCTGCCAATCTAGAGTGATCTGCCCCCCTTGCCCTTTCTTTAGCCTCTCCTTGATCACTGCATTTGGGGACCAGTTTCAGATTTCACCCCCGCTATCTCCTGAGTTTGTGAACCAACACAAACTTAAGATTGATAAATGCCCGTCCAGTTCTCTAAGGAACAAACAGGTGTGAAAATGAATAAAAAGAAAAGAGCTTATTGTGCACTCCTTCAACCTTTAATTCTTTTTCTTTAACAATGTATCTTTCCTTTGTCTTGAAATCCTTTCGATTAACAGAATTTTGCAGTCCTCAGGAAACAAATTTTCTTGTCTGTCATTCAAAGTAAGATAGAACACTCTGATTTAGTATGTAACAGACATAGTTCTTTTCCAGAACAATGTGAAAAATTCTGAAGTCCTCCTGTCTTGCCATTTCACAAGGAAGACAGTTGCAAGCACAGAGAATGCAGAGACACCTAAAAATTCTAATTTAGTAATTCTTTACAAATAACAAGTTATCTAAGCTGGAGAGAGAAAACAAAGGAAAGACAAAATAATTTTTTGTGTAAAGAAGAAATTTTCTAAACAAAATTGATAGCTTCCATTATTTTGTATCAGTTGTCAACACCATTATATTAGTGTTGTCAATGTCAAATATACATATTTAAATATGTATATATTTTATATATTTGTATATGTCTATATATACATATATAAATTTTTCTTTATATTTTACTAGTAGAAATCATTAACCTGTTATTAAGTGCATTGCAGTATTCTAGGACTAAGAATTATCTTGGTCAACTGAAATTTCAGAATAAGTATTTAAGTCCTTACTCCGTAAGGCAATTTGTTAAACACAAAGATAAAATTTATCAAGCAGCAAATCTGTGCAAAGAGTTGGACAAATCATTTTATGTAATTATTTTTTCAGTCTATTTTCAGAACAACCTTAAAAGTTATGTATTTTTGGTTTCATTTTACAGATGAGGAAACCTAAAGCTCTGAAAGAGTAATCATCTGGTCCATGTTTAATCCATAGTAGACGAACATTATGATATAGATCTGGCTGCATCCATGCCCACCACTCATTCTACCATAGCATTCAAGACCTAGAGAGTGACACTTCCCTGGGAATTGCACAAATTACAAATCCTAAAGTAATTAACCCAAAAACTTTTATCCCCCAAAAGATCAATACATGGATAATACAAAATTACTTATCTTGATTGAACCCATGAGAATTGCCCCTTATCACTACCTGTCTAATTTAAACCCACTTATTATTTAGCACTATGCCATACCATGTGCCATGTCTTATTACTTAATCACATATGTGGGTTAAACATATGCAACTTGAAGAAAAATGCTGATAACCCCTGAGATAACAGCACCACTAGGAGAACATAAATTCAGCAAATTTGTCAAGCTTTTTGACCAAAACCAGTCCTCAGTGACTGTACTATGATCACATAGATATGTGAAGATTAAAACTATAATTTTTTCAGTTCTGTAATAAGGAATAGGCACAGTGGTTAAAAGTTATCAACAGCCTTTAGAGGGAAAAATGAAGAATGATTTTTTGTTTTCTATATATTCTTTATACCTACTAGTATTGAAATAATTTAATACAACTTTGTCTATAATTTGACTCCAAAAGTAAGGTTTATATAGTTCATCATTACCAAGTATTTTTGTTTAAAAAAAATTTGAAGAAATTAGAGGGGCTTGTAAACTGATTTTTTTGTAGGCACAAAGGGAATTACAAGGATAATGAGAATGAAATATAATTAACTTCAGATGGTCATTTATGACACAAACCATAAATATTTGTTGGTTCCATGAATTAGTTGTAGATACTCAGGAGTGTAAATATGACACCCTTCATATAGAAAATTACCGTAGACAATAATGCTTCAACAGAAGCAAATATTCCATGAATAATTCTATAAATTTTAGGTCATAAGAGGATATATTTGGAACTAAGTAAGAATCTGAAAAAGTTCGGTGAAGATTAAAATATATCCAGGAATTCATTTGCACAGTATTTTTTACCTTAAATTTGTAGGTCTGTCATGACTGTATGTTCATTCAGCGTTTAAAATGCTGCTAGGATTGAATGAGCTACAGTTGTTTTTCACTATTCTTTGATTCCTTTAAGAAAATTATATCAACTATCACTCAAAGAAGGTAAGATCAAGTTCTTATAAATTGGGAATTCTACAACTTTACAAAAATCCTTAGCAAAATTCACAAAACGTATTTATTTCTATTAACCTAAAATTTTATTTTTCTACCCTTTAATGAAATATAAAGTAGTTACTGAAAAAGCGGACTTGCAAGTAAATTATGAGGTACAGTGAACATGAGAGCAGACCTTGAACCTGAGCGGAACTTGGTTTATGAAGCTAGAGTTACATAACTTGGTTATAATTCATTAATGAAATCCATGAGATAGTGGTTCTTTTTGCCTGTGCAGATGGAGCCTCAGTGTGCTTATTAAAACTATCTAAATGAAGTCAGTAAGCTTTTGGGGTAACTTTTGTAAAGTACTCACACAGTGCCTGGCCCAATTAATTTGAACTTCTTTATCATGTTTTCCTATTCTTTTCAGTTATAATTAAGTTTAACACCCATTTATAGAGAATCTGTCATATTTTTTGCCTGGTGTCAGATGCTAGAGACGATGAAAGGAAGAAACTCTCATTCCAGTCCTGACATTTGTCTGTTATTACAGACTAAACACTTAACATAACGAGATAGGCTATACATCTTGTTAAATATATTACTGAGCTCAGTGAATTTAATTCCCAACCTCTAGCTACAGATAAATATAGTAGAAAATAAATAAACATATTTTATAAAATTCCTGGTCTGAATCACAAGGCAATCTCAACATTCCTTTATTGATTGGTCCTTGATTACACCAAAGGACCGGCTCAGGGCGATGAGACGGAGAATGAAAGCTAAATCATCCCGAGTGACAGTGTTGTTTTAGTTGGCAGCCAACCATAAATATGATTTGAAGTATAGAAATAATATGTTCTATGTAAAGCAGCATCTTTTATTGCTTGAGAACTGAAGATTAGATTAATTTTCTTGATGGCCGAAGTTTTGTCTGTAGAGCTCCAAATAATAGGTTGAAAACAGAAGGCAGTCATGCAGTTATTTCTGAAGGCACAAATTTTAACACTGTGGAAAGCAGCAATATGGATATGTGACAAAATTTTAAAAACTCTGACATTAAAAGCGGAAGCAACTTTAGATATCTTTCAGTCTAACATCACTTTGCAACCTACATAGCTTAAACAAAATTTTCAAGATCCCATTATTGGATAGTGATAGAAGTTTAGCTGCAAATCAAACACCCACTCAGTGCTCATTGTTTTTAAACTTTAATTTATTTTACTATTTCAAACTCACTTTCTAATTTTCATTTGTATTTATACTGTCACATAGACCCCCACCCACCTATGGGAAATATGCTCAAACTCTTAGAAAGAAAGTCATTAATAAGATGTTCTTTTGACAGCCATTAGTACACATTTAATGGCTAGGTTTTTTCCTAAATCTCTTGTTTATTTTATGGATATATCTTTTTTTTTTTTAACTCATTTTCAGCACCTATTGTTGTCTCTCTTTTAAATTATATTCATTAATTTCTCATTGCAGTTTTGATGTAAGATGTTCTAATTATTAATGATGTTGAATTTAGAATAAAAGTATTTTATTTGGTAGGTGATAGCAAAAGTAGAGTAGTAGGAAATAAGAGAGACAGGAAGAAATCTAATGGAGGATACATTAGCAGGCATGTCAACATAGTGTGCAACTGGGCTTACATTAATTTGTCATCAAGATCTTTTTCTGATACTTGACACCACAAATAAGACATAATCATCTTTATCACCATCATCATCATCATCACCACCATATGTATATTTTTATAGAGATTTATCTACATGATTGATGATTTTTTTTTTTTTCATGTTTAACCATCTCAGTCTTCTTTCTGGGAGCCTTTGTTTTCCTTTTCAAATGGCAATCTTTAAAATTTCCTTTATTAAAATATCTTGGCAGTGGCCACTCAGTTTATTCATCTAAAATTTCTGTATTTCGTCCTGTCCTCGATAGGAATTTCTATGGAGCACGTAATTTTAGGTAGACTGTTACATCTCAGTCATTCAAAAATTATTTTACTATTTTCTGCCTTCCATTGTTGCTGTTTACAAGTCTGTTATCAATGTAACTAACTGCTTAACGGGTGATCTATCTTTTCTTCACTGCTCTTTTGATGATCATTTCTACCTTTGTGTTTTCTCCACTCTGTCATTTCAAAAAAGAATAACATTATGAATAACATTACCATTATTAATGAGCACCTACTACCTACTATAGACCAGGTACTAAACTAATATATGTACTTCTTTTACATCATTAATTGGTACAACATTGTTATGAATTACTCATAATAGGCCCATTCTACAAATGAGGTGCAAAATGTTAAATTCTCAAGGCCATGCAGCCAGAAAGTGGTGGAACAGGCATGGGACCAGAGTCTGTGTGATCCCATAAGCTGCACTCTCAGCAGATTGGCTCTCTTGAGGTGAAATTTAACCCTGCTCTCTCAAATACTCCCTTTGAACCTCACCCATGCTTAAAATTAGATAGGTGTTTCTGATGATAATTTACACTTGATTCAACTACTATCTTCTGCTAAGATAAAATAAGAGAAAAAATAAGGGGAGGTGTTGGGTGGGGAGAGATTAACCTAAGAATTTATATGTATATACGTATAACTCGTGGGCGCAGACAATAGTGTGGGGAAGGCCTGAGGGGGTGGGTGCCGGGTGGAGGGGATCAATGTGGGGGAAAAGGAGACATCTGTAACTCTTTCAACAATAAAGATAAATTAAAAAAAAAAAAAGAGTCCCCTTAAAAACCACTCTTAGAAACAGACTCAGGAGACTGTTGCAGGATTATGTTGTAGAAAATTTACCACTAGAATTTTACAACTGTTTTAGCAATTTTTTTTCCAAGTGGAAAATTTATTTCTAAAAGCTATTGTCATACATTTGCAAAGTTCCTTATGTTTTTATGACTATATTTTTGTACTTTACAGATACTTAAATGAAAAGATTCTTTTTATTTAAAAATTTTTATTTTAGCTTCTTTTAGCCCTGGCTGGAGTTGCTTAGTTGGTAGGAGCATCCTCCCATACAAAAGGTCATGGGTTCGATTCCCAGTCAGGGCACATGCCTGGGTTGTGGGTTTGACCCCCACCCTGAATGAAACGCATGAGGTAAGCAACCTATCAATATTTCTCTCACATTGATTTTTCTCTCTCTCTCCACCTCTCTCTCTCTCTCTCTATATATATAAATGCATGATTAACTGAAGACTGGATATTCATTTGTTTTAGTTATTTAGAACTTGTTTCCTCTACAATTCCTGCATTTAGGCTATATCTAGACTTCAAACATTCTACATAATTACATTGTCAAATCCCATCTATCTTCTTATCCTTCAAATCTCAAAATTCAACTTTAATTCAACCAAGTCATATATTCTAGGAACTTTGAACTTATACGATTTACCCTCTGGAGAAACTTAGTATTGGTGTCACTAAATATTCAATGGTTACATTTAACTGGATATCTATTCTACTTAAAATGTCTGTAGCAACTGGTCATTTATCGTTATGAGTTCTATTCACCCCAAACACTAACATGATGAAAATTCTAGTAAAGTCTCCTAGATTCCTCCTCTATTATCTACACGTACTGACTTTCTTAGAAAGTCCCTCATTGACTGAACTATTGCTACAGCTTCCTAATTAGAAAGCTTTATTTTTGAAACAATACAAATAATAGAGCACTCTCAATGGGTTTAAAAATGAATGTTTCTTTATACAATCCTGATGAGAATATAGAATGATACAATTACCTTGAAAAACTGGTTGTTGATAAGCTTAAGGAAGTTGAACACCTATACCCCTGTGACCAGAAATTCTGTTCCTACATATTTATCTAAGATAAAGGAAAATCCATGTTCCAAAGACTTGTCTAAGAATGTTCACAGGTTTATTTATAATGCATAAGCATACTGTGGATATCTCATACTATGAAATAGTACTGTTCTGTAAAAAAGAACAAACTACTGAAACATACAACAACATGGATGGAAGTCAAAATAGTTTGTTGAGCAAAAGAAACCAGAAACAAAAGAGTACATGCTGTATGATTTCACTAATTTGCCAAGAACAGACAAGAGTAACCTATGATGGGATAAATCAAAGCAGTGGTAGTCTCTGACTTGGATGTGAAGCAAAATAATTAAATTTGCATGCAGAAAATTTGAAAATTCTAAACAACAATAACAATAGGGAAATCCTGTTTTTCTAAACTTTTCTGGAAATGAGAAAAACATGCTGAATAACTTTAGATTTTATTAGAAAGTAATAAAATTATGGATGTGTGTTAACAATTTAAGAACAGCCTTAAGAAAAAAGAAGTACATTTATTCCTCAACCAGTAGAAGTAAATTAAAAGGGAATTTTAAGAAACGTTCTTATCAATACAGCAAAAATTTAAAAAACACAACAAAATAGTTATGGTAAATAAAAACCAAAAAATAAGATGAGGAAAGTAATTAAAATACACTTACATAAATTCCTTCATAACACCCTGTCAGACAGACTATAACAACAAGAAAATCCAGTTATTGCATATAAGATTGAAAATAAAAGGGTGACATTCACAGAACATTCCATTCCAAAGCTGCAGAATAAGCATTCTCCTCAAGTGCACATGGGACATTCTCAAAGACAGACCACGTGTTAGGACACCAAACAAGTCTCTACAAGTTGAAGAAGACTGAAATCATAACAAGCATCTTCTAGGACATTTACACAATGGAATACTATGCAGCTGTAAAAATGAAGGGTCCCTTACTGTTTGAGACAGCATGGTGGGACCTAGAGAGTGTATGCTCAGTGAAATAAGCCAGTCAGAGAAAGTCAAGTGTCACATGATCTCACTCATATGTGGAATCTAATGAATAAAATAAACTGATGAACAAAGTAGATCCAGAGACATAGAAGCATGGAACAGACTGATGAATCTCAGAGGGAAGGTGGGGGTGGCAAGGTGGGGAGGTGGAGAAATTAACATAAGAATTTATATGCATATATGCATAACCCATGGACACAGACAATAGTGGGGTGAAGGCCTGGGGAGGGGATAAATGGGGGAAATAGGGGACATTTGTAATACTTTCAACAGTAAAGATAAATTTTTTAAAAAAGGGGTGAAAAATGAAATACCAAGCAAATGCTAATAAAATGAAAATGAATGTAGCAATATTAATATTAGTCAAAAATAAGATTTAAGGCAAAAAGCATTAATAGAATTTAAATTCTATATTCTCTGATTATAACTGAATAAAACACTAGACTTCATCTCTAAGCAAATTGGTGTATGTATGTACATTATAGCTTGCATAGGTATGAGTATGAAAACATCATCCATATATCATATATTCGTTATATTACATACACGTATAATTTATACCATGTGCATTTATGCTTTACCTAACATAGCTACAGTAATATTCTTAGCCATTCTAGTTAGGTTAAAGTCAACCTAAAGAGGATTATCAGTTTGATTATGGCTTATAAAAAATTTTGTTATTGGATTTCTGAGCTCTTTCTTTGACATGATGATCTATAAAAGGAAAGTCTTTTATTTTTATTTCAAAAGCAGAATGCTTCGAGAGAGCCATTGATAATGGTATATCACAATAGTTGTTGGTCATCCTGGCTGTGTAAATTTGGATCCTATGCCACTTTGCTGGCAGGGTGTTTTAAAAGTAGAACTTTTTTTAATTGAAATTCAGCTTCTTACCTCACAATAAGTTATTCAAAGGTTCCTAGGCACAGAAGAATTTATTAGATTGTATGTTTGACTGCTATCATAAAAAATACCAGTAACCTTTAATTTTTACATGGTAAGTCAGATGAGTGAACATGAAAAATAATCCTAGAAAAAAGCATTCTGAGTATGTTTTTAAAGATTCAAAAGACAACTTGAGAAAGTAAATATCTTGTTACTTTTTCTTCTCGAATATTTTCATAAATTTTATAGAAGTGATTACCCTAAAAATTGAAAACACATTTTAATGACAAGATATACATTATATTTTATATTTACATAATGTTATTATTCAGATATATAAATTGTGTAAATACTGATGCAATTATTCCCACATCATTATGAGAATTAGGAAGATATTTCAGGATGTCAAAAGTGAAACCAAGGTTTAGGGGAATGAAACTTAAGCAGTGTGACTGGATCATCAGTGGTTAGAGCGTCAGCGCGCGCACCAAAGGGTCTAGGGCCCGATTCCCAGGCAAGGCAAGTGCCTGAGTTGCAGGTTTGGTTCCCACCCTGGTCAGGGCAGGTGCGGGAGGCAACCAGTCGAGGTGTCTCCCTGTACTGAGTCTTATTCCTTCAGATAAACTGGAAAGTTTATTCATTCTCTATTTAACCTTGTCTAACCCTCAGTTTAATCTACTTTTAGGTGTTAAAAAACTCAATCCTTATGTTTTCTATGATGTTTCGTTTTTGTAAATATCTGTCCATCTATTGCTTATGAATATATTCTTTATTTCTTTAAACTTTTTACATAGATGTTCTACAGTCTGTATTTACAATGTCTTTAATCTTTGGGTATCTAATTCTGTTATCAGTTAATTTTTTCTCTTCAGACCTTTGGTGATAGCAACTTGCTTTACCATGTGCTTAATTATTTTTATTATTAGCTCTTTTCTTGATCTTAATCTGTTAGAGACCAATGTGCTTAGATAGAAGAAAGTTTCCCTCCAAAGAATATGTCCCACTGGTGGTTTATAAGGATGACTATTGTCTAGTGTAACGTTTGCGCCTTTTCAGGATCTTTGCTTAGATAGCGTCTGCCCCTCTTTAGTCACTTAAAGAAATCATGGTATCTCACTTTGCCTGTGGTCTTGAATTCAAAATCAGTGGTTTAGTCTATATTTTTATGTATCACAAATTTAAATGCTATACATAATTTGCCTTTTGTTTTCTAACAATTTTTCTTTGCCAAACATAGATTTCTCTGCCATTCTTTTCTGCCAAATCATGCCCATTATACTTGAAGTACTAATGAAAGATAATGTTACTCTAATTCAGCCTGTTCAATGTTTCACCTTATTCAATGCATATTTATTTATTAGCCACCTAATACAGATTAGCAGTGGAGCCATAATATCCATAAGAAACACGTGACCTTTGGCCTTAGTAGGAAACGTAACTGGATCTGAAGTACTTGCTTCCTACTGACAGTTAGTTACTTTGAGACAGTCAGCAGTTTTCTACCCTTTCCTCTAATCCCCCATCCTGTCATCTACTTTTTCAAAGTAGATATAATTAGCAAATAATTGCTGGTTGACTTGGCAAACCTAATTCACCTCCTTATGTGTGTCACATTTCATATGCCCTTGGAATGATGTGAAGAGAAATAAATCTACTGAATTATTACTTGTGTTCAACCTCAAACTGCCCCTGGGCATCTATCTACATAGAAATTGTTAAATTTGTATGCTTGAAACAGGTTGTAATATTGAAAATTCAGTATGCTGTCTTGTTCCAGGTATATCCTTGGTCAATAACATATCTTTCCTCGCTTCCTCCAATTATGATATTGGTTGACTGCTTGGATCTCTGGGTTAGTACTATTTAATTTACACATTTTTCTTCATTTTCATCTCTAAATCATCTGGCTCCAAAACACCCACTTCATGTGGTAGAATAGGTCTTATGTGGACTAGATGTACATATAATTCTTGCTCTCAAGAAGATGTATCTTTTATGTTTACGTCTTAGAATGGCATCATCAATAAAGTCTCTTCAATCTCTTGGATTTTGCCTCAACCTGAATCCTAATTAGTCACCAGAATCTCCCCTCCCTACTCAGACAAAATGCTAACATGACCTCAGGAAAAAAAAGTTATCTTTGCTTCCCTGTTAAATTTGATTCATTGTTTTCAGAGCCCATTTCATTTCTCTGCTGACTAATCATAAAAATAAGAAAGGAAAAGCCCACCTGCTCAGCAGGGCCTAAATGTTTCCACACTCACTGCACAAAGTAGGGGACGCAGAGAGAAGGCGCAGCCCCGGGCGGCAGCTGCAGAGCCAGCATCTGGGCTCCGGGATCATCACCTCCTGTGACTCACACCAGAGAACAGAATCACTGGATGCTGCGCGCCTCAGACACCTCCATCTGCTTTTCAGACTGTACTGTGTTATCGGGCTTGCAGTTTGTGACATCTGGCAGTTTTTCTTATAGTTGGTGTATCTTTGAGAGAAGAAAAAAAAGACAGACAATAGGAAATGCCATTCCTGGCCAGCAGCTGGAAGATATTTGTGATTCAATTCCTGTGTGTTTAAAGTCTTAAAATTATGTCTGTATGACTGAAGGGCAAGAACTTGAAAGTGAAATGTTTACAAATAAATGGACTTGTTCATTACTCTTATGGTATATAAATGTGGCAACTTGCTGTTACTGTCATATTTTTAAGGCACTCACATAAACAGGGTTTTAAACACATCAATTAACAATCCTAAACATCACACAGCTTTTGCAAATAGATTAAGATAAGTCTGAATGAAATTCCTGTGAAGATATTCCCTAAAAATGTCCCCATGATCTAGAAGGTCTCTAAGTAAAACTTCAGTAGTTTCTGTCAATGTAAATCCTCTTTTAGAAACCATTTATTTTTTATTATATTTAGACCAATCTGCAATTGACCTTGCAATGTGTTAGTGTTGATGAAACCTTAACTAACAGATTTGGCTCAAATAAATCAATTCCTTCAGAGTTAAATGTTAAACAAAAAGTATAATAACTAGGAGCCATCATAAATCTTTCACAAGTATCTAAGGGTAAGGCAAAAACAATTTGCACTGAATATGTGGTTAAAATACTAGCAATCTTTCATAGACATATCAAGAATTAGGATTTAAGAGTCTATAGGACTAAGGCTCTGCTAGCTTCCTTGTGTGCCCTTGGAGGTCTTTTCCTCTTGGTGAGCTTCACACTGGATTTGCATGGGCATGCAAGGAGAAAATCATGCCCGGCCAGGCGTGGCTCAGCAGCTGAGCGTTGACCTGGGATCCAGGCAATCGGGGCTTGATTCCCTGTCAGGGCACATGCCTGGGTTGCGGGCTCGATCAATGACTCTCTCATTATTGATGTTTCTCTCTCTCTCTCCCTCTCCTTTCCTCTCTCTGAATTCAATAAAAGATATATTAAAAAGAAAAAAAAAAAGTTTAAAAAAAAAAAAGAAAAAAATCATTTTGCTTGGGAAATTTGCCATAACTGTTTTCATACTCGAACACTGAAAATGACGTTGATGGCATAAGAATCTCAGTTCAGACAGAGTAACCAAGAGTAGGTGAAGAACCACAAGGAGCTCTGCCAGCACGGCTGCCTGGCCGGCGTGGCTTGGTGGGTAAGCATTGACCTGTGATCCAGGAGATAGTTTGATTTCTGGTCAGGGCACATGCTCTGGTTGAGGGCTTGATTCCCAGGAGGCAGCAGATCAATGACTCTCTCTCGTTGATGTTTCTCTCTCTCCCTCTCCCTGTTTCTCTCTGAAATCAATAAAAATATATTTTTTTTAAAAAAAGAAGTACAAGGACTCTCACATAGACAAATATTGTAAGTGATCTTCTTCTTTGAATAATAATAAGGTGCCAGTTGTTGAGATGTTTTTAAATTGAAAGGGAAGTACTTTCAAAAACAGTGCCTTAACATTACCAGACAGTGTTTTAGAAAGAATATTGTTAAATTTATAATCTCCAAATGTTGTTTTGATTCTTGTTATTACTTATTTATTGATCATTTTAACATTTATTCTCTTCATGTTAGTTGACTTGGCCTTTTTAAAGTTACTGTTCTGTTTTTTCTTATTTTTTTGTTTTGTTTGTTTGTTTTCCCTGTAACCCACAGGATGTTTGTTATTTTACTTGTAATAAGGGATACCAAATAGAGTTAGAGCATATGACTGAAATATTCTACCACTATCTTTGACTCTCCATCAAGCTTGATGGGCAGCAAGAGACTGTCTTAAGAGCTCTGAAGATGTTCACTAGGAGATATGCTGATTGTGCTGGACCCATTGCCCAGCTTATGTTCTGAGATGTACTCTTTCAGGTTCTCAAGCTCTGCTTTTCCAACTCAGTAGGACACATCAATCACTGAATTCCTTTTTGTCTCATGTCACCAAACCTGAAATAAAAGTTATCCCATATCTGTAAACACATAACCTCAGACAGACAGAACTCCATAGAAACACTCTTCCTGATCTGAGGACAATTAAGGTTTTGGAAAAACCAGGAGCAATGGCCTATTTTGTTTTGCTGTGTGTATGTGTGTTTCTTTCTCATTTTCTGTTGCTCCAGCCTCCAGGCAGTACTGGGGTGGTGGGGTGGCAGCTACACAGAAATGACAGTGGCAGCCAGACAAGATTCTACAATCTGAGAGATGAAAACCCACTCTGATGAAAAGCACTACCATTTTATGAGCATAAAGCAAATTCCCACTGCTTTTTTTCCTCCCACCATTTGGTCCTGAATGCACACACAGCTTCGGGAAGTGTCTGGAAGAGCAGGAAGTTAGGTTTCTGACCAGAGAGCAGGAGGGGGAGGCCCCAGGGAGGTAAAACGTGTTGAATGGGGGAGAGATCACAGAGAAGAGGGAGATCCACAGCAATCCCATAAACTGGATATCAACTGCTAGGCTCACTTCCAAACTGCACATGCATAGATCTCACCTTAAACAGCATACAGAAGGTTTTGAGGACTGAGCTAAGGGTAAATGTTTACCCATTCCAGGATTGGCCATTGGGTGACACAAATGTGGGGCTGATCCAAATAGCTCTGCACATGCTTTGAAAACTGAACAGACATTTCGATAAGAATCCACAGAAAGCAAGTCGGAACCTAACCTGGTCAATTGCCTAGTTAAAAAAAAAAAAAAAAAATCAATATTTTACTTAAGATTTAAATAAGACCAGAGTCTCATAACATAATATTAAAAATGTCCACAATTTAATTCCAAATTAATCTACAAAGAACCAGGGAAATTCAAATCATAAAGTAAAATTCATGGCAAGATAACTCAGATACTGGGATTATCAAAAGCCATATATTAACTATAATAGACATGCTCCACCTAGCTAGTAAATGACAAAACCCAGACCTGAATTCAGTTCATGCCCTTACTCACTATACCAATTATTTTCAATATTTCCAATTCAAAAGAAACCATCTCAGAAGTACAGATTCAGTGTGAAAACTGAGCATGAAGTTAATGTTTAAACTATATGCCCACTGAAGTAAGGCTGAGCAAGTAAGGAAAATGTATTTGTCACAGTCACATAGGCTCTGTTATAAGTACTTTTTGATATAAAACTTCTATAAAATTCTCTCAGTTATTGAGACATTGCAAACAAAGAGAATGGACTTATAGCCTTACAATTTAATCAAACTAGAGTGTAAAAATTATTTGAAGTGATAACACTTTATTTAATATGAGTAGTTGCCTGGTGTCTTTACTTAAAGCAGGGGTTGGCAATCAATAACACATGGGCCAGATCTGGTAAGTGGTCCATTTTTATGCAGTCCAAGAGCTAAGAATTTTTTTCTGTACTTAAAAAAATTGTTAGAAGAGAAATAGAAAGAAGGAAGAAAAGGAGGAGGTGGAAAAAGAAGAAAGAAGCCACTGCATGTGACCAAGACTGTATGTGACCGAGAAACTCTACAGTATTGGATATTTGTCCCTTTAGAGAAAACATTTGCCAACCCCTGGCTTAAGAAAATGGAAACACCTTAATAAGGGCTATTTTTCTGTTTCTCTATTTCCTTCTAACGTTGTCAATTTGTGTCACAAGGGAGAACTTAATAAGGTCATGACCTACAGCAGACATTCAAACAATGTGTGTATATTAATAGGTGAATGAATTATTGCCTATCTTCCAAGCATAGTAGAAATAAGTCAGCTCCTTGATTACCTCCTGAGGTAGATAATTAATCACCAGATATTCACCACCCATTCACACTGGCCCCAACTCATGGAAGAAGTATAATTCCATGCTCCAGTGATGTGGGGTTTTGCCATGTGGCTTGTTTTAGGAAACGGAATGTGAACAGATGTAACAGATACCACGTCTTATCAAAAGCTGTTAGAAGGATTGCAAGTTTCATGGGGCACCTTGAACTTCTGCCTTCTGCCATTACAACAGCATGTAGTAGTAGTGGTTGATCTTTCAGCCTGGCTCCTGGAAGAAAACACGAGGAGCAGAGCCAAATACGGTAAGACCCAGTGTTGGCCAACCAAACCCAGCCAAGCCCAGCCAAGCTGAAGCCATCCTTCAGCATCTGTGTACCATTAGTGAGAGCTAAATGGTGTTGTCAGCCTTTGAGATTTTAGGATTGCCTTGTGCTGAAGGAAGAGTTGCTTGATAAACTTCTATAAAAGGAAATTCAGAGGCTCCAATGGATTAGCACCTAGAATATATGGATCATTGAAAACCATAAAGAATTCTCAAGTACATGGTTTTTTAACCTAATAAAGAGAGTATAAAACTCATGCTTACAGGATAATTATCCTATTTTCAGTTCATTTTATGTTATGTGGAATTGTGATAGTTCATATTGCGGTGTTCTTGTGTGCTCATCAAGAACTATTTTATTTCACTAGTGATGGATATATGTTGCTACTAGAGTAAAAGGCACCTTACGCTCTAGAAAATTAATGTATTACTGTCACAATTTTGTTCTCTATTAAAAATGAATCATCCTTGAATCTGAATCTCTTTACTTTGGAGGTTTGTACCTTACCCTTCATATTAATTTAACTTTGTAGAACTATGACTAGAAATTGAATAGCACAAAAACTAATGAGAAACATTAATTCAGAAGAGATTTATAATTTATAATGAACTACATCAAGTATCAAATGTGTTCAGCTCAATAAAGATGAATGTGAAATCCAAAAGGCTGTCACAAAGTTAAAAAAATAAAATATGCAATTCAGGGGTCCAGAAATGGCCATGTATCTGTTTCCCTGACCTTCACCAACTCTTAGCCTAAAAATAAGATTTGATAGTTGTAATGTGTCCGGGTATTTCCATTAAACACACAATCTGTAATACTGATTATTATAAGAAATTTTATTTTTTATACTTATTACATGCCTTATTATTCAGGGTGAGCTTTTCAGGTTAGCCCTTTCACAACTTTCGACAAGAGGAGATGACACATAGGACACACAGTTTTCAGGTGGGATTATGTGACATCTGCCTGACAGCAGCCAGGGAGAGAGTGGCCTATGATCTTAGGAAGAGGAAGGGGAATAATATAAACAAACTTTGAATTTTTAGGAATTTATCTTGGCACAAATCTTCAAAGACACATAATCTCTTTGGTTGCCAAGATGCTGTTACAACTTTTTGAGTGTGTGTGTTCTGAACTTGGCACACTGTCTTAGCAGGACACTGAATTGAGAGAACCTCTCTGGCATTGGGCCTGGAGTGCCTCTGGGGAAGGAAATCACTCTTAAATGGACAGCAGCAAGTCACACAGATTATTTCCAAGAATCTAACTCATGGATAAGGGACTGGTATACAAAAGGTGAGTATCTGGGTGCTCATCACTTGCCCTTTTTGGAAATGTTCTTTGACATCAGAAACAGGCACCAGTTGCCCTATCAAAGGCTGTGTATGATGGAAATGACCACATTTCCCAATATATGAACCAAAGAATTGTATACAGCTGGTCTGGAGGAAGCATCAGGGAGGAAAAAAAATGAGGGGCAGCAGAATAAGGCAAAAGCCAGGATTGAAGCAGGAATCCCAAGGGGACTGGGACCTTGTCTCTAGAATCTGTAATACTGATTATTATAAGAAATTTTATTTTTTGTACTTAATAACCCAGAATCAATTTCTGTTGTAAAATTAATACAATGAGGGGGCAATGTTAAATGTAACACATTTTCTGACACTTAGATTTTCCTCCAGTCCCATTCATTTATTTCTCCAATAAATGCAAGTGAAATGCCTAGTTTTTCCTAGCATTGTACTTAGCACTGGTACACAAATAGATACAGTCTTTACTTTTATGCTATTCCCAATTTAGTGAGGCAGATAAGCATTTAAGAAATAATTATACCAATAAATAAATAATAACAAATAATAAAGTACTTATTTGGTAAAATAACAGGTATCAGGAACATTTACAATATAACAACTGAATTAAAGTAACACTTCCATGAATATGTGATGTGATATTAAATTAGGACATGAATTATGAGTAGAGAATGGCCAGAAAAAGAGTAGAGATAAGAGTATTGTCAGTAAAGAGAACAGCTTGAGCAAAGGTTCTGAAAGTAAAGATCTTAAAAGTCCTCATCACAAAAAAAAAAAAAAAAAAAATTATAACTATGTGTGGTGGTGGATTTATGTTGTACACCAGAAATGAATACATTGCTATATGTCAATCATATCTTAATAAAAAAAAGAGAGAGATGCAGTCAGGGGTCATGTTATACAGACTAAGAATAACAAAATGAAAATTCTGTTCTAATTTCAACATTAAATCACAAATAGTTTTTAAGTTTGGCTTATTAAATACTGAATGAGCTATTTCTCTGTACTACCTTACAAACATAAAGGAGTCCTGACATGGAACCCTTGAAGCGAGTACAGCAGTGTAGATCTTCCTAAGCAGAAGACAATAGAGAATGGGGAAGAACCAGAAGAGGATAACACAGTTATGGTTCAGGCGATGGCTGACCCAAGAGCCTCTAGGCACATATTTATCATGATTATCAGCAGTACTGGGCATGTGGTGCAGTGATCTGTGGTTTTTGGTCCCATTTTCATGACCTAGGCACCAGTCAGCAGACTCCATGGCCCAGCAAGAAGTCCTGAGTTACAGAACGTGTAATACTATTTCATGATCACTGTGAGATAGCCTCACCTGGGAACTCCCAGAACGACTGAGAGAACGCTCAGAGCTCAGAGTATTGGTATTCTGCAGAATGTATGCATATGATGCAGAGGAATGCTATTTATAATTTTTAATTTGAGCCACTTTTTCTTACAAGGAAAGAGGAAATGATGATATAAAGGAATATCCTTGAATTAACACTAATGTATTCAAAATTCTTGTGCAAATAAATCTAACTACTCTTAGTAATAAGTTATTTCCAACCTCTTACTTGTCACAAAATACCTGGGCTCTTGGGATGGTGCTGTTAAGAACCATTGTTCTAGAGAACAGATTCTCCATCATCCATACTTGAGTCTCAATGTCTCACAAAGGGCCTGCCATGGAAAAGGCTTAACAAATTTTAAGTAGATTCATCAGGACTCTTTTTGAATGCAAGTCATTGAAAAATGAACTCAACCTAACTGACTTAAGCAAAAAGGAAAACTCGGCTTCCATGACTGAACATTCTAGGAGTAGCATTAGCTTTAGACAAAACTCAGTCTTGCTTCTCAAATGATACCATCAGGCCCTAGTGTGGTAGCTCAGTGGGTTAGAGCATTGTTCCATATGTGTTCCACACCCAGTCAGAGCACACGCAAGAAACAACCAATGAATACAAAAATAAGTGGAACAACAAATCAATGTGTTTTTATTTTTTTGTTTAATCCTCACTTGAGGATTTGTTTATACTGATTTTGAGAGAGAGAGAGGGAAACATCAATCAGTTGCCTCCCATACATGCCCAACTGGGGACAACCCACAACCCAGTTATGTTCCCTGATCCAGAATTGAACCACTGCCCTTCAGTGCATGGGGCAATGATTCAAGGAACTGAGCCACTTGGCAAGGGCAACAAATCAATATTTTTTCTCTCTCTCTCTTCCTTTCTCTCTCTAAAATCAATTTTAAAAATGTTATCATCATCTCTCTTCATCTCTTTTTAGGCTGTTTTTCATGTAGTGGTATAGCCAGAGGGCTCTGATTTTCTCACATACTCATCACTGAATATTTCTAAGCCTGAGAAATGGAGAACAGGCTGACCTTGGTCATTTGCACACCACAAGTCAAGAGAGTAGGCTGATGACCAGGACTAAAGAGAATTTCCATGAAATATGTGTAGGTTTCATAATGTATGTTACACAGATCAAAGATATTATCCTAACGTTGAAATGAACAACAAAATTTACTTGTATATTATCCTGAATTCATAAAGTTCATTATCCTGGATTCACAGTAAGTGAAGAGTTTTTTAAAAAATTGTCTTCATTAATGATAGTTCTACATAAAGAAGGAAATATTAAAAGCACTGAGCTATGTATTTGGAACATACCAAAAGTATAAGCTATTAAATACATTGTAGATTTTATATTTTAAGTAGCCAGAATTATGACATTGAGAGTTTGGAAGATAATTATTAAAAGAATCTTTAATTCCTGTAAAAATTTATAATCTATGATTTGTATTTCAGGATCATAAGATTTTTAATATTAAAGATTTAGTCAAGAGTGACTCAAGTCATTTCTCACACAACTAAAAGAGTAATATTTAGAGAGCAAGATTACTTTATTTTACCTCTTTTGTTAATGCAATTGATTTTCCTTATTCTTCATAAAACATATTAAAATGGAAAAGAAAAAAGATTAGTAGTCAGATACTAAATTCAGTATAGTAGTGTAATTATAGATCAATCTTGCTCTTAATTGTGACATATGGGCTTCTCAAACAGTATGAACTTTTAGCATTTTATTAGCATTAAAGTTTCAAATTTAATGAAGGTCTCATATGAAGGAATCCAATCTGCAAGATTATATTTATAAGATCCATCTTTGCAGCATTTATAGTATAACTTTTTTCCATAAAACTATTAACGTAAGTTTGTTGAATATTTTATTGTTCTTTCTCCAAGGTGAGTTTTTATTCTAAATTGCATGCATCATATATCAATACATGAACAGTCATTAGTATCCTTCAAGCAATTGTCAGAGTAAATGGGGTCAAGGAAAAATCCATTACCTTCATTAGCAATTATTACTAAATCTATTTTGATGATAAAATGAAATTTCCTTTTACACTATCAATATTTTTCTAATCTTTAAGATCTCAGACATGAAAACAGCTTATCTAAACTTCTTTCTTTACTATTGATTGATTGATTGATTATTTGCTTATACCAGAGTTATATTAAGAATTATAATGAAAAGAAATATTATATGCTATGCCAATCATTATAGCTATAAGCATGGCCTATAGATTTCTAGAATTCCTGAGTGACCTCGATCTTCAAAACATGCTAACCTCATCCTTCACCATTGGCAAATTGTTAATGCTGAATTTTTGCATTCAGGAACAGGGCACCCTGGCTTCTCAGTTCAAGTCATAGATGGTTCTAATTTTCCTTGAATTTTGGTGCATGCATGAACTTCTACACCTTCAAAGGCACAACCTGGTGGTTTGTACTACTTGAGTAGCCCACTCCCAACTCTCACATTTAGCACAAACCAACTCATGGAGGTCGATGAGAAAATTATTTCAGTTTCATCTCATCCAACATGCTATCTCTCCCCTTCTCTGCCTCAGTCCTATGTCACTGTTACTTAAACTTTCCAGTTTCTAAAACTCCCCATGTCATAGAGCAGCTACTACTTGTTTAGCTGGTTCTCAAGTTTTGTCTACACATTCTTAGATAGTTTTCCAATTACCAAAGGTAAAGGACCTTAATTCTTCTTACTAGTATATACCATATTGTTGCTTGCTTTCTCTAATACTTTGTTCAGCAGGAAGTAATTTTATTCCCCTGTTTTCAATCAGTTTTCCATGGCTTTATTTTCACTCTGGGGCATTTTAAGTTGTGGCTTATGATGAACTGATTAGTTAAATAGCAGAATATATGCCAACTACATATACAAGAACTCCTGGAGTGAATTGGATTTTAGCTATATTGCCATGTAAGATACACAAGTGTGAGTCCTCTGAGCACCTTCTTCAGCTGGACAACTAGATATTCAAACTTGAACCTTTTGTAAGGAATGTGAAGACTCTGAGATTGATGGGAATATCTGAATGTTGATGGTACATTATATTTGAGGAGTTTGAGACTAAATTAACCTGAATTATATGTGATCATATTAGAAATCTCAACACTGTTTACTATTTTGTTATGATAAGAGTTATTACATAACAGGTAGCATGCAAGCTGGCCACAAAATTCCTGTAATAGCAATGACTTGTATCTCCCTAATGTCTTTGGCCTTCAGGATAATTCAGAGGTTCCAGAACTGTTTGGGCCAGGCCAGGCTCACTTTCCAGTTAGAGAAACACCCAACACTCTAAGCATTTGACTTGTATGTGCCTTTTAAAAAATGTAATTAGTTGTTTAATTTCTCTTGAGAAAAACACAAAACTGGCTTCTTTCAAATTAATTTAAAAATACATAGAGATAAGAAAGAATTATTCTTAACTCAAAAACAATGACAATAGTCCTGATAAATTAACAAAGAAGAAACAGCCATTCTCCACTTGTGCTTTCAGGAAATGTCCATGTTTTCCTTCTTAAATCACTTTTGAGGAGAAGACACATCCCCAGTTTGGTGAGAATGCCAATTACTAATTGAACAGGGTGGCTGGCATGATTGTGCCCAAAGTGCAGTACCCACGTGCTGCTGTGCTCACTCTGCATCCAGGCAGTGAGCAGACCTAGGTAAGGTCTGCCATCAGCAAGAACCATAAACCTCAGCCCTCCCTTCTTATTTCACTTCTATTCCACCCTCTTTCAAAGGGGTAGTTTTTCAGAAAATGTCTATGCATATTAGTCAGCTATACTTCTTTTTGCCACAAGATGACCAGTTGAGTAGGACTCAAGCACTACTTAGGCTGGGGCCATAAAGCCACCTTTACCATTAAAAATACCTCCTTTAATTTTTTTACAGATAGCAATCAGTGATGGGGAATGACAATTTGAGGTACAAGTCAAGCATTCTGTAAGGAGAAGGGAACTATAATACAAATGAAGCAATGAAATCTGATTTCAGATGTTCTGGAACTATGGAGAGAATTAAAAGAATTATGAAAAATGTTTTGACTAAGCAATCTTGAAACAATAATTTCCTAAAAGATAAAAGTTACATTGTTGTTAAATGTATTTTAACAAAATGTAAACATTGCCAAATGCTCCTAAAATATGATTAATTTTAATGATAATAACCAAGTTAGTTAAGACCATTAACTGCAATTTATTTTAAAGAGAAATAGATTAACCAGCATGTCCCTTGGGTCCTTGTAGTTATAATCTACTCTCTTGAAATTTATCTATTTAAAGGTGAACCTTGGCAGCTGAAATATCTTTCTGTCATCAAACTGTGCTTGATTTGTATGTACAGTACTGCTCTTGCCAATGCAAAAAAGTGGATTGATGTATTATAGAAACATCTTCAATATTGAGTCAACAAAATCTTATAGATGGCCATTGTAAAGATATCTATCTTCTCATTACATTTGTGAAGATATCTACCTGCTGAATGCTTGTTTTCTATATAAAATTAGACATTTTCAGATATATTGCAAAAGTCTTGATTTTAGGGGAAACATAATATCATTTGTACCCCAAACCAGGTGCTGACATCAGAGAACATGTGGAGAGTCGATATTTGATAAACAGATTCTTGGAGAGAAAGAAAACTGAAGAAAAACTAACTGGAAACACTGCACGATAAGTAAGGTAAAAGCTAATCTTAAACTTCCAGAGTTTTAGGTTCAAAGGTAATGAGTTTGCCAAAATCAAAACAAAATAAACAAAATCAAACAACATTCAGGTGACAGACGTTATTTATTTTAGCTTATTTTGATCATAGGGGGCCTCTTAATTTGCACCACGTTAGTGTGCTGTGAGTAGGTGTGCTGGCATAACATATGCTTGCCAGGTTACAGGGTCTAGATTTTATTTCATTCTTTTGACTCCTACAGTAATCCTATCAGTAAGGACCTGAAGAATATCCAGCCTGGCAGACTGTCTCAATTTGTAGAAATAATAAATGTCAAGATAGAAACTGTTAATATTGCTTGAGCACTTACTATACACTAAGAAATTCTTATCAATGATCTCATTTTACTCTCATCTTCATTCTATAATTTAGGTGCTTTCATCTCACGTGAAAAACCTGAGGTTTTCTGCTATGTGATGTTACATGGTCCTCTCTGGACCATGCATGTAGTGAGTACTGAAAACAGCCTTCTGGTCTACATGTCTGGCTCGAAAAACTTCATGCTTAACTGCCATGGACACTGCTCCCCATCCTCATGCCCCTCCCCCGACACACACACACACACACACACACACTCACTCACTCACTCACTCACCACTTATGCTGCATTGTTATAAAATGTTTTCCTCTTAATCAGAATCCAATGCAAGACTCTTATTGCCTCAGTTTTTCTGAATTTCTTTGTGTTGGCATCCAAACGGAAGAACTGAGTTTGTAAAGGTTAGGGAAAGCCTTTAAGTAGGCAGAGGTTTTATTTTTTAATTCAGTACCTAGCCCAGTGATATTTAAGATGACACCCCTTATCTCCAGAGAGTCCAGGGTCCCTACAGTACTAATTCCTTTAACACTAGCTTCCTTAGCATATGAAATATGTCTACATATCTCTGAATTTATATTTCCTCTTAAGGATCATATTAAATCATCCTGACTGTAGCTTTGGCCAAATTAATTTGACTATTTTCATTGACTATAAAACATGTGAGGATTTTAGATTGCTCAATTATTTCAGGGTTTCCCTCAAAATCCACAACAAAGTAATGAGTATTGACTGCCCATCTTCCTTTTCTTTTCAGGTCACAGCTTTATCTTTTTACACATGTGAAGCTTTACTAGATGAGGCCTTTACCAACATTTAGCATCAATGCCTGTTTGCAACCAATTCGAGTCTCCAATCCATCCAGCTCCTTTGTGGAATCTGTGAATCTAATTAACTATTTTCATAAAGTTATTAAGTTCTATGACTTTCTCAAAGCATCTATCAACTAATTTTCATTGAGTTTATCTTTTTGGTTCTGAATTATTCTTTTTAAAATGTGCTTTTGGAAGCAAAAAGATAGATTTTAGAACTATTGACTATTTTAAATTATGCATTTATCTGTCAGGTTTTCTCTACAGAACCTTATATATCTGAATAAAATCCTTATGGAAAATGAACTTGTTAGGATTTTGAATATTTAAATTTCTTTGTTTTGAATCTAAGTTCATGGTGACCTGCCATTTAAAACTTACAGGATATTTGGTGTTTGTTGGTTTGTTCTTTCCAAGAGGTACTATGTCATTTATATTAAATCTCAAAGTGAATGTGACCCCCAAGAAGATGTTTTAGGAGTAAACTCTGGTTATTTCGTAAAGATTACTAAAGTCATTTCCATGCTATGAGACAGCTAGTGCCCTTAAGCTGTCTTCTCCCTTCAACTGCAAAAATAGGGGTTAATTTGATTTTACGGATGCTTAAAGTATGGATTATAATGAAAAACTATATTGAAAAAGAAACCATCTCTGTAAGACATTGTATTTAATGTTGCAGAGAGAATATACTAGGTAATTGTTGGGGCTTTGTCATGAAAAAAGTTGAAGATACCATAAATACCTATTAGAAAGGCTAAACATGTATATATACAGGGTGGGGCAAAGTGAAAACACTTAGGGTTTCTTGCCACCTTCTCCCTACAGAAGGCCCAGTTATGTAAACATGATGTCATGTTAGCTGACGAACGTCTGACTCATCCTTGGCTGAGAGCCACTATTGCTGTGGCTCCTATAAGACTGGCCCAGGACCTTCCGAGGTGGGGGTTGTCCCCAAGGTGTGATATTGTCCCTGTGTATGCCCAGCTGGCCACCACCAGGAAGAGACTGTCTCTACCTCCTTGCGCTCCACAGTTTTTCTTCGGGCTGTCCCAATCTAGTGTGACCCTCCCTGGCCCTGATCAGTGCATCACAGGGCTCTAATGCAAGAATGTAGTATCTCCATTTTACAAATGTAGGTTTGGAGGCATCGAAAGCTCCAAAGTAGAGACAATGCCATGGTTGGACGGTGAAGTCAGTGCTCATAATCATTTGGTATCTCCAGAGTTTCTGCTGCTTTCCACACAGAAGGCCTTTTTCCTGAAAAGTAGAAGAGTGCCTGAGTCCTTAACTTCTGCCCTTTGAGCACCACGATATGAGCACTGGGTGGGTTGTACATGTAAGGAAAAAGGTACCCACTAACCTTTCAACGAATGGCACCGGAGAGTATTATGGGAATAAATGATAACGGTGGGCTGTTTTTTGAGATCTATGTAAGTGGAGTGGCTAATGAAATATGAAATGAGATCACAAATTATTTCTTGCTCAAAACAAAGACATCAGTAACGATAACTAAGAAAGGATGACAACCACCAGGAATTATAAATCATATCAAAGAGGACTTGGAAACAAATGGTGATTCAGGTGATTTTCTGGAAGTTAAAAAGTAAACAAATTACAAAGTAAGCAACCAGGGATCTACAAGAAGTTGGGATCCACCATGGGCAAATATGATAGAGTAGTTCAACCAAGGCACTGATAAAAGTGACAGTAGAGATATTTGCACAACTCAACACACACAATGGAGTGCTAGGGACACCAGGGTGTGCAGAAGTAAAGGCTCTGCCAAGTCTCATATACCACTTTATTAATGAAATAAAACAAAAACAAAAGTGACTGACTATATGAATGGGTTTTACAGATTCAGTTCAAAGAAAATTTAAGTTTCTATATACATTTTATATATTGAATATGTTTTATTTTGTTAATCTCCTAAATTGACATGTCAATATCATACCATGAAAAAAATACTTGTCCCTTATTTAGGTTTTTTTCTGAATATATAACTGCAGGAAATTCTTTTCAAAAAAAGAATATGGCACCATACATAGTTATTACAATATTGACTATATTCATATACAGAACTTTATATCCTCATGAATATTATTTGTACTTCTTAATCCCTTTGTCATTTTCACCTAGTCCCCCCAAACCCTTTCTGCTCTGGCAACCATCAGTCTGTTCTCTGTGTCTATGAGTCTGTTTCAATTTTGTTTGTTCATCTGTTTTGCTCTTTAAATCCTACATATAAGTAAAATCATATAGTATTTGTCTTTCTCTAAATGACATATTTCACTTAGCATAATACCCTCTAGGTCCATACATGCTATTGCAAATAATACAATTTCATTCTTTTTCACAGCTGCATAGTATTCCATGGCATATCTGTACCACAGCTTTTTTATCCACTTGTCTACTGATGGGCACTAGGGTTGCTTCTAAATCTTGGCTGTTGTAAATAATGCTGCAATGAACATAGTGATGCATGGAAATATTGGGGGAATACTTTGTATACAAAGTATACAAGGATTAACAACTATGCTATATACCTGAAACTATTACAAAATACTACTGAAGAACTGTAAACTGTAAACTTTATCAGTAAACTGTAACTGATAAATAAATAAATAAATAAATAAATAAATAAATAAATAAATAATAAATAAAATGCTTGAAATGTTATAAAGACATGGAGAAATGTGTTTTTTCTACTATGATTTTGTGATATCATATTTCATCCTTTTAGTCATGAAACTTGAATTAAAACATAAATTATTAAAATTCATTAGGTTTACATTTTAGCAGCATTCATCATTAGTGATTTTTTAATTTATGTATTTTTGCTCCTACATCTACTTTGGTGATGGCAAATTTAATCCTATTTATAAAAATAAAATCAAAGTACTAAAGATTTTAGACTTCTGGTCTACTTCAATTAGGGTAGTATTATCAACATGAAAATTCTAAATTTTCCATTTTTATTTTATGTTTAAATTTCTCATAAGAATCTAAAATTAAGTTCACGTTTTCATATACTCAAAATATGGTGGCATATTTTAAAAATAAAAATATTTTAAAATTTCTTTACACTAAGTACTTAATAAGATCCATTTTTATTAAGCTCTTCAATATAAAGATTTAAGGAGATAAACGGAAATGTACTCACAGATATTTGAAATAGTACTATTATTTGTGCATTGCAAATGTTTTGTTCTGTTTTCACTTTAAAACAGATGCTGGGAAATTTAATCCAATATCTATTTTTGAAATATGCTTATAGGCTGTTTAACAATTTTTAAACCAAATGGTTTTATCTGCAAATATAGTTATTTTGAATAAAAAATATGCAATATAAACAAGCATAGTTTTCATGCACTCACAATTAAGGCTATAATAATCTAAACTCTATGTGTTTATATATTTATTCATAAATCTTCTGATTGGTGATAACTTTATTAACAGATAAAAATACCTACAACAGAAAAAAATAACACTCTTTTAAAAATAAATATTAGATTTTACAGAATGTATTACATAGAATACAATGTGAAGAATAGCTCCATCTCTGAGCTCAGTAGTAAAATTGGAAATAAGTTAAAGAGAGTGAGAAAGCAAAAACTAAAATTATTCCATATATTTAGAAATTAAGAATCATATTTATAAGACATTCAGACAAAAAAGGGGAGTAGAAATTTGGACATACTTAAAACTGAACAGCAATGAAATACAATGTATTAAAATTTTCATGATTAATCTAAATAGTAGTTTGGAGAAAAATTAATAATCTTAAATGAAGCTGTTTAAACTTTTTTTTTTGAAAGATTGAAAATTATTGACATGATTATTCAACATATAAATTTAAGAAAGATAAACGCACACACAAAAACATAGAAGTAAAAGTAGCCTAGCCAGTGTGGCTCAGTGGCTGAGCACCAACCCATGAATCGGGAAATCAGGGTTCGATTCCCAGTCAGGGCACATGCCGGGGTTTCCGGCTCGATCCCCAGCAGGGGACATGTAGGAGGCAGCTGATTGATGACTCTCTCATCACTGATGTTTCTATCTCTCTCCCTCTCCCTTCTCTCTGAAATGAATAAAACACACACACATATATATATTTAAAAACACAGAAGTAAATAATGATGAGGCAAAATTAATAAAATTATTTTAAAAAGACAAACCTCTTTGAAAAAATAACAAAACTTTTGGCAAACTGAGCAAAACTGAATAAGATAAAAGAAAATACACAGATAGTAATAACAGTTACATTTCACATGTATTGACTCATTTCATCTGCTCCAGTTAACAGAATAGAGAGTATTCCTACTGTATTCTCAATCTACAGTTGCCCAAGGTGACAGGACTGGCCAAGATCGTGCAATGAACCAGGCATTGACTTTAGGCAGTAGGTCTTCAGTGCCCTTTTGCTTAATGATTATATTGCACTTCATCACTAAATAAATAATATTTGCTTCCAGAAACTTATAAGACAATGATATAAAGTGATTCATGTCAATGAATTTGAAATATTGAATAAAATGGACACGTGGCTCATAAATACATCTTGCCTAATCGTGACTTTCATGATGAGAGGGTTTTCTAAACACTTCTGGTTTTTCCCTTTCCCCTTCATTCACTTTCTTAGGTAAGAAGGGATGATTTGACCTATAAATTTGTGCAGAATAAATAGTACACTGTCAACTCAGTTCCTGCCTATTTCTCTTTGGACCTGGTCTGCCAGCAGAGCAGTTCCCCCTCCTCTTGGCCATGCGGGAGCCCCGTAGAGGTCTGCCCTCCTTGCTCAGCAGAGTCAGACTGAGTGCATTCAGTTACCTCATTCTGAATTTCAAAATTAGTAAACACATTATTTGTCCACTCCTCAGCTTAATTTTCAAAGTCAATTTCATCAGCAACAATAAAGGGGATAGATTTCCATCTGCATTTATCTCATTTTATCTTTTCCTTTCTTAAGAACATGAGGGAGCGGGGTAAGAAGGGGGAATGTTGTGCATCGCCCTCGGATATCAATACCTGGTGCTTGAGGACGTAGCAGGAAGAGGGTTTTGCAGGAAAGATAAGACGCAGAGACGAGGTTTCCGGCAGTCAGAACATGTGGCGCTAAGCACTGGGGACACTGTTCCGGCACAAGCCTTTTGACCTTGTCAGTTTGTTGCAGCCTGTGTCGTAGAGTGTAACTGCTTCACCGCGTGTGCGGGTGGATTTAGCGTCAAGCCCTGGGTCTTAAGGGATTTTTCACCCTGGGTCACTGAAGCTGATGCCAGATGGAAAGGTACCATACGGGACCAGATGCGTATTCCTCTTTTCTAACCCCTTCTTTTTCTAATGAACCAAACATAGTTCTGTAAGTGTCTTCTGTGGATTCCTGCTAGGATGGAAAAGGAACCTGCTCGTGAAAGAGAGGGCTGTTTTCCCCTCGCCTCCTGTGACTGGCAGATAACTATTTAACTGTGGTAGTTAGAATTAGGAAGTCTTCTACCCTTGGTTATAAACAGCATCCTTTGCCTTAAATTTTATGAATAAAATAAAAGTGATATTTTGATTTCCCATTTCTCCATTCATTTATTTGACGTATCAATTTGTTCTGAACTCGGGTATAGAAAAGAACTGATATGAACAGGGGTAGGCAAAAGTAAGTTTACAGCTTGGCTGGCGTTGCTCAGTTCATACACTGAGCATCCACCGATGACCCAGGAGGGCACAGTTCCATTCCCAGCCAGGCACATGCTCGGGCTGCAGGCTTGACCCCCGGTAACGGGTGTGCAGGAGACAGACGATCAATGACTTTCTCATCATTGATGTTTCTATCTCCCTCCCCCTCTCCCGTCCTCTCTGAAATCAATAAAAACATATTTTAAGAAATAGCTGTAATTTCCTTTTAAATAATAAACAAACAAATAAGTAGGTTTTTAGTTGTGAGTACACAAAAGATACTTTTTTCTTGTATTATTATTTATTTATTAATCAATGTATTATTTATTTGTATTATTTGTTTTTTCCATAGGAACAATTGTAAACTACTTGCCCACCCCTGTATCGATGACTTTGAACTTCCAAATCTGGTGTATAAACTGAATATTTGAGACGCAGACAAGGAGTGAAATTGGGCTTAGGCAGCTACAGCTTGACATTGGGGAGCAGGACATAGTAAAAAGCTTACTTTGAGACATAGTAAAAGCTTACTTTGAGACAAAGAGTCTCAGATGAAAATTCTTTTCTGTTTTATTATGTGACTTAGTCAAGTCTGCAAGAAA